>NW_027490350.1:300000-506109 GCF_050948175.1 Xylocopa sonorina
TGTCGCATTCACATTCATTTGAAGTGTAGACGAGGAATACATGACACTTCGCAAATCATATTATATCTTACCATGAAACATAGAAATGAGATGCGATATCGCGTTTTAAGAATCATATGAACTCTATTGCTACGATACGTAGACATCTGCAAACGCTATTTCCTTGCAAGGAAGTGTCGCATTTACATTCATTTGAATCGTAGACGAGGAATGCATAACACTTCGCAATGTATATTATATCTTATCATGAAACATAGATATGAGATGCAATATCTCGTTTTAAGAAGCATTTGAACTATATTGCTTCGATACTTAGACATCTGCAATCGCTATTTCCTTTCAAGGAAGTGTCGCATTTACATTCATTTGAAGTGTAGACGAGGAATACATGACACTTCGCAAATCATATTATATCTTACCATGAAACATAGAAATGAGATGCGATATCGCGTTTTAAGAATCATAAGAACTCTATTGCTACGATACGTAGACATCTGCAAACGCTATTTCCTTGCAAGGAAGTGTCGCATTTACATTCACTTGAATCGTAGTCGAGGAATGCATAACACTTCGCAATGTATATTATATCTTATCATGAAACATAAATATGAGATGCAATATCTCGTTTTAAGAAGCATTAGAACTCTATTGCTACGATACCTAGACATCTGCAGACGCTATTTCCTAGCAAGGAAGTGTCGCATTCACATTCATTTGAAGTGTAGAAGAGGAATACATAACACTTCGCAAATCATATTATATCTTACCATGAAAGATAGAAATGAGATGCGATATCGCGTTTTAAGGATCATAAGAACTGTATTGCTACGATACGTAGACAACTGCAAACGCTATTTCCTTGCAAGGAAGTGTAGCATTTACATTCATTTGAATCGTATACGAGGAATGCATAACACTTCGCAATGAATATTATATCTTATCATGAAACATAGATATGACATGCAATATCTCGTTTTAAGAAGCATTTGAACTCTATTGCTACGATACCTAGACATCTGCAGACGCTATTTCCTAGCAAGGAAGTGTCGCATTTACATTCATTTGAAGTGTAGACGAGGAATACATGACACTTCGCAAATCGTATTATATCTTACCATGAAACATAGAAATGAGATGCGATATCGCGTTTTAAGAATCACATGAACTCTATTGCTACGATACCTAGACATCTGCAGACGCTATTTCCTAGCAAGGAAGTGTCGCATTTACATTCATCTGAAGTGTAGACGAGGAATACATGACACTTCGCAAATCATATTATATCTTACCATGAAACATAGAAATGAGATGCGATATCGCGTTTTAAGAATCATAAGAACTCTATTTCTACGATACGTAGACATCTGCAAACGCTATTTCCTTGCAAGGAAGTGTCGCATTTACATTCATTTGAATCGTAGACGAGGAATGCATAACACTTCGCAATGTATATTATATCTTATCATGAAACATAGATATGAGATGCAATATCTCGTTTTAAGGAGCATTTGAACTCTATTGCTTCGATACGTAAACATCTGCAATCGCTACTTCCTTGCAAGGAAGTGTCGCATTTACATTCATTTGAAGTGTAGACGAGGAATACATAACACTTCGCAAATCATATTACATCTTACCATGAAACATAGAAAATGAGATGCGATATCGCGTTTCAAGAAGCATTAGAACTCTATTGCTACGATACGTAGACATCTGCAAACGCTATTTCCTTGCAAGGAAGTGTCGCATTTACATTCATTTGAATCGTAGACGAGGAATGCATAAAACTTCGCAATGTATATTATATCTTACCATGAAACATAGAAATGAGATGCGATATCGCGTTTTAAGAATCATAAGAACTCTATTGCAACGATACGTAGACATCTGCAAACGCTATTTCCTTGCAAGGAAGTGTCGCATTTACATTCATTTGAATCGTAGACGAGGAATGCATAACACTTCGCAATGTATATTATATCTTATCATGAAACATAGATATGAGATGCAATATCCCGTTTTAAGAAGCATTTGAACCCTATTGCTTCGATACGTAGACATCTGCAATCGCTACTTCCTTGCAAGGAAGTGTCGCATTTACATTCATTTGAAGTGTAGGCGAGGAATACATAACACTTCGCAAATCATATTAAATCTTACCATGAAACATAGAAATGAGATACGATATCGCGTTTCTAGAAGCATTAGAACTCTATTGCTACGATACCTAGACATCTGCAGACGCTATTTCCTAGCAAGGAAGTGTCGCATTTGCATTCATTTGAAGTGTTGACGAGGAATACATCACACTTCGCAAATCATATTATATCATACCATGAAACGTAGAAATGAGATGCGATATCGCGTTTTAAGAAGCATTAGAAAGCTATTGCTACGATACGTAGACATCTGCAAACGCTACTTCCTTGCAAGGAAGTGTCGCATTTACATTCATTTGAAGTGTAGACGAAGGATACATAACACTTCGCGAATCATATTACATCCTACCATGAAACATAGAAATGAGATGCGATATCGCGTTTCAAGAAGCATTAGAACTCTATTGCTACGATACCTAGACATCTGCAGACGCTATTTCCTAGCAAGGAAGTGTCGCATTTACATTCATTTGAATCGTAGACGAGGAATGCATAACACTTCAGAATGTATATTATATCTTATCATGAAACATAGATATGAGATGCAATATCTCGTTTTAAGAAGCATTTGAACTCTATTGCTTCGATACGTAGACATCTGCAATCGCTACTTCCTTGAAAGGAAGTGTCGCATTTACATTCATTTGAAGTGCAGACAAGGAATACATAACACTTCGCAAATCATATTATATCTTACCATGAAACATAGAAATGAGATGCGATATCGCGTTTTAAGAAGCATTAGAACTCTATTGCTTTGATAGGTAAACATCTGCAAACGCTATTTCCTAGCAAGGAAGTGTCGCATTTACATTCATTTGAAGTGTAGACGTGGAATACATGACACTTCGCAAATCATATTATATCTTACCATGAAACATAGAAATGAGATGCGATATCGCTTTTTAAGAATCATAAGAACTCTATTGCTACGATACGTAGACATCTGCAAACGCTATTTCCTTGCAAGGAAGTGTCGCATTTACATTCATTTGAATCGTAGACGAGGAATGCATAACACTTCGCAATGTATATTATTTCTTAACATGAAACATAGATATGAGATGCAATATCTCGTTTTAAGAAGCATTTGAACTCTATTGCTTCGATACGTAGACATCTGCAATCGCTACTTCCTTGCAAGGAAGTGTCGCATTTAGATTCATTTGAAGTGTAGACGAGGAATACATAACACTTCGCAAATCATATTACATCTTACCATGAAACGTAGAAATGAGATGCGATATCGCGTTTCAAGAAGCATTAGAACACTATTGCTACGATACCTAGACATCTGCAGACGCTATTTCCTAGCAAGGAAGTGTCGCATTTACATTCATTTGAAGTATAGACGAGGAATACATAACACTTCGCAAACCATATTACATCTTACCATGAAACATAGAAATGAGATGCGATATCGCGTTTTAAGAAGCATTAGAACTCTATTCCTACGATACCTAGACATCTGCAGACGCTATTTCCTAGCAGGGAAGTGTCGCATTTACATTCATTTGAAGTGTAGACGAGGAATACATGACACTTCGCAAATCGTATTATATCTTACCATGAAACATAGAAATGAGATGCGATATCGCGTTTTAAGAATCACATGAACTCTGTTGCTACGATACCTAGAAATCTGCAGACGCTATTTCCTAGCAAGGAAGTGTCGCATTTACATTCATTTGAAGTGTAGACGAGGAATACATGACACTTCGCAAATCATATTATATCTTACCATGAAACATAGCAATGAGATGCGATATCGCGTTTTAAGGATCATATGAACTCTATTGCTACCATACGTAGACATCTGCAAACGCTATTTCCTAGCGAGGAAGTGTCGCATTCACATTCATTTGAAGTGTAGACGAGGAATACATGACACTTCGCAAATCATATTATATCTTACTATGAAACATAGAAATGAGATGCGATATCGCGTTTTAAGAATCACATGAACTCTAATGCTACGATACGTAGACATCTGCAAACGCTATTTCCTTGCAAGGAAGTGTCGCATTTACATTCATTTGAATCGTAGACGAGGAATGCATAACACTTCGCAATGTATATTATATCTTATCATGAAACATAGATATGAGATGCAATATCTCGTTTTAAGAAGCATTTGAACTCTATTGCTTCGATACGTAGACATCTGCAATCGCTACTTCCTTGAAAGGAAGTGTCGCATTTACATTCATTTGAAGTGTAGACGAGGAATACATAACACTTCACAAATCATATTACATCTTACCATGAAACATAGAAATCAGATGCGATATCGCGTTTCAAGAAGCATTAGAACACTATTGCTACGATACCTAGACATCTGCAGACGCTATTTCCTAGCAGGGAAGTGTCGCATTTACATTCATTTGAAGTGTAGACGAGGAATACATGACACTTCGCAAACCATATTATATCTTACCATGAAACATAGAAATGCGATGCGATATCGCGTTTTAAGAATCATAAGAACTCTATTGCTTCGATACGTAGACATTTGCAAACGCTATTCCCTGGCAAGAAAGTGTCGCATTTACATTCATTTGAAGTGTAGACGAGGAATACATAACACTTCGCAAATCATATTACACCTTACCATGAAACATAGAAATGAGATGCGATATCGCGTTTTAAGAAGCATTAGAAAGCTATTGCTACGATACGTAGACATCTGCAAACGCTATTTTCTAGTGAGGAAGTATCGCATTCACATTCATTTGAAGTGTAGACGAGGAATACATAACACTTCGCAAATCATGTTATATCTTACCATGAAACATAGAAATGAGATGCGATATCGCGTTTTAAGTATCATATGAACTCTATTGCTACGATACGTAGACATCTGCAAACGCTCTTTCCTAGCGAGGAAGTGTCGCATTCACATTCATTTGAAGTGTAGACGAGAAATACATGACACTTCGCAAACCATATTATATCTTACCATGAAACATAGAAATGAGATGCGATATCGCGTTTTAAGAATCATAAGAACTCTATTGCTACGATACGTAGACATCTGCAAACGCTATTTCCTTGCAAGGAAGTGTCGCATTTACATTCATTTGAATCGTAGACGAGGAATGCATAACACTTCGCAAATCATATTACATCTTACCATGAAACGTAGAAATGAGATGCGATATCGCGTTTCAAGAAGCATTAGAACTCTATTGCTACGATACCTAGACATCTGCAGACGCTATTTCCTAGCAAGGAAGTGTCGCATTTACATTCATTTGAAGTGTAGACGAGGAATACATAACACTTCGCGAATCATATTACATCTTACCATGAAACATAGAAATGAGATGCGATATCGCGTTTTAAGAAGCATTAGAACTCTATTGCTACGATACCTAGACATCTGCAGACGCTATCTCCTAGCAGGGAAGTGTCGCATTTACATTCATTTGAAGTGTAGACGAGGAATACATGACACTTCGCAAATCGTATTATATCTTACCATGAAACATAGAAATGAGATGCGATATCGCGTTTTAAGAATCATATGAACTCTATTGCTACGATACCTAGACATCTGCGGACGCTATTTCCTAGCAAGGAAGTGTCGCATTTACATTCATTTGAAGTGTTGACGAGGAATACATGACACTTCGCAAATCATATTATATCTTACCATGATACATAGGAATGAGATGCGATATCGCGTTTTAAGAATCATATGAACTCTATTGCTACGATGCCTAGACATCTGCAGACGCTATTTCCTAGCAAGGAAGTGTCGCATTTACATTCATTTGAATCGTAGACGAGGAATGCATAACACTTCGCAAATCATATTATATCTTACCATGAAATATAGAAATGAGATGCGATATCGCGTTTTAAGAAGCATTAGAAATCTATTGCTACGATACGTAGACATCTGCAAACGCTATTTCCTAGCGAGGAAGTGTCGCATTCACATTCATTTGAAGTGTAGACGAGGAATACATAACACATCGCAAATCATATTATATCTTATCATGAAACGTAGAAATGAGATGCGATATTGCGTTTTAAGAAGCATTAGAAAGCTATTGCTACGATACGTAGACATCTGCAAACGCTATTTCCTAGCGAGGAAGTATCGCATTCACATTCATTTGAAGTGTTGACGAGGAATACATAACACTTCGCAAATCATGTTATATCTTACCATGAAACATAGAAATGGGATGCGACATCGTGTTTTAAGAATCATATGAACTCTATTGCTACGATACGTAGACATCTGCAAACGCTATTTCCTTGCAAGGAAGTGTCTCATTTACATTCATTTGAAGTGCAGACAAGGAATACATAACACTTCGCAAATCATATTATATCTTACCATGAAACATAGAAATGAGATGCGATATCGCGTTTTAAGAAGCATTAGAAAGCTATTGCTACGATACGTAGACATCTGCAAACGCTATTTTCTAGTGTGGAAGTATCGCATTCACATTCATTTGAAGTGTAGACGAGGAATACATAACACTTAGCAAATCATATTACATCTTACCATGAAACATAGAAATGAGATGCGTTATCGCGTTTCAAGAAGCATTAGAACTCTATTGCTACGATACCTAGACATCTGCAGACGCTATTTCCTAGCAAGGAAGTGTCGCATTTACATTCATTTGAAGTGTTGACGAGGAATACGTCACACTTCGCAAATCATATTATATCTTACCATGAAACGTAGAAATGAGATGCGATATCGCGTCTTAAGAAGCATTAGAAAGCTATTGCTACGATACGTAGACATCTGCAGACGCTATTTCCTAGCGAGGAAGTATCGCATTCACATTCATTTGAAGTGTAGACGAGGAATACATAACACTTCGCAAATCATGTTATATCTTAACATGAAACATAGAAATGAGATTCGATATCGCCTTTTAAGAATCATATGAAATCTATTGCTACGATACGTAGACATCTGCAGACGCTATTTCCTAGCGAGGAAGTGTCGCATTCACATTCAATTGAAGTGTAGACGAGGAATACATGACACTTCGCAAACCATATTATATCTTACCATGAAACATAGAAATGATATGCGATATCGCGTTTTAAGAATCATAAGAACTCTATTGCTTCGATACGTAGACATTTGCAAACGCTATTTCCTGGCAAGGAAGTGTCGCATTTACATTCATTTGAAGTGTAGACGAGGAATACATAACACATCGCAAATCATATTACATCTTACCATGAAACATAGAAATGAGATGCGATATCGCGTTTTAAGAATCATATGAACTCTATTTCTACGATACGTAGACATCTGCAAACGCTATTTCCTAGCAATGAAGTGTCGCATTCACATTCATTTGAAGTGTAGACGAGGAATACATAACACTTCGCAAATCATATTACACCTTACCATGAAACATAGAAATGAGATGCGATATCGCGTTTTAAGAAGCATTAGAAAGCTATTGCTACGATACGTAGACATCTGCAAACGCTATTTTCTAGTGTGGAAGTATCGCATTCACATTCATTTGAAGTGTAGACGAGGAATACATAACACTTCGCAAATCATGTTATATCTTACCATGAAACATAGAAATGAGATGCGATATCGCGTTTTAAGTATCATATGAACTCTATTGCTACGATACGTAGACATCTGCAAACGCTATTTCCTAGCAATGAAGTGTCGCATTCACATTCATTTGAAGTGTAGACGAGGAATACATAACACTTCGCAAATCATATTACACCTTACCATGAAACATAGAAATGAGATGCGATATCGCGTTTTAAGAAGCATTAGAAAGCTATTGCTACGATACGTAGACATCTGCAAACGCTATTTTCTAGTGTGGAAGTATCGCATGCACATTCATTTGAAGTGTAGACGAGGAATACATAACACTTCGCAAATCATGTTATATCTTACCATGAAACATAGAAATGAGATGCGATATCGCGTTTTAAGAATCATAAGAACTCTATTGCTTCGATACGTAGACATCTGCAACCGCTACTTCCTTGCAAGGAAGTGTCGCATTTACATTCACTTGAAGTGTAGACGAGGAATACATAACACTTCGCAAATCATATTACATCTTACCATGAAACATAGAAATGAGATGCGATATCGCGTTATAAGAAGCATTAGAACTCTATTGCTACGATACCTAGACATCTGCAGACGCTATTTCCTAGCAAGGAAGTGTCGCATTTACATTCATTTGAAGTGTAGACGAGGAATACGTGACACTTCGCAAATCATGTTATATCTTACCATGAAACATAGAAATCAGATGCGATATCGCGTTTTAAGAATCATATGAACTCTATTGCTACGATACGTAGACATCTGCAAACGCTATTTCCTAGCAAGGAAGTGTCGCATTTACATTCATTTGAAGTGTAGACGAGGAATACGTGACACTTCGCAAATCATGTTATATCTTACCATGAAACGTAGAAATGAGATGCGATATCGCGTTTTAAGAATCATATGAACTCTATTGCTACGATACGTAGACATCTGCAAACGCTATTTCCTAGCGAGGAAGTGTCGCATTCACATTCAATTGAAGTGTAGACGAGGAATACATGACACTTCGCAAACCATATTATATCTTACCATGAAACATAGAAATGAGATGCGATATCGCGTTTTAAGAATCATAAGAACTCTATTGCTTCGATACGTAGACATCTGCAATCGCTACTTCCTTGCAAGGATGTGTCGCATTTACATTCATTTGAAGTGTAGACGAGGAATACATAACACTTCGCAAATCATATTACATCTTACCATGAAACATAGAAATGAGATGCGATATCGCGTTATAAGAAGCATTAGAACTCTATTGCTACGATACCTAGACATCTGCAGACGCTATTTCCTAGCAAGGAAGTGTCGCATTTACATTCATTTGAAGTGTAGACGAGGAATACATGACACTTCGCAAATCATGTTATATCTTACCATGAAACATAGAAATGAGATGCGATATCGCGTTTTAAGAATCATATGAACTCTATTGCTACGATACGTAGACATCTGCAAACGCTATTTCCTAGCGAGGAAGTGTCGCATTCACATTCATTTGAAGTGTAGACGAGGAATACATGACACTTCGCAAATCATATTATATCTTACCATGAAACATAGAAATGAGATGCGATATCGCGTTTTAAGAATCATAAGAACTCTATTGTTACGATACGTAGACATCTGCAAACGCTATTTCCTTGCAAGGAAGTGTCGCATTTACATTCATTTGAATCGTAGACGAGGAATGCATAACACTTCGCAATGTATATTATATCTTATCATGAAACATAGATATGAGATGCAATATCTCGTTTTAAGAAGCATTTGAACTCTATTGCTTCGATACGTAAACATCTGCAATCGCTACTTCCTTGCAAGGAAGTGTCGCATTTACATTCATTTGAAGTGTAGACGAGGAATACATAACACTTAGCAAATCATATTACATCTTACCATGAAACATAGAAATGGGATGCGATATCGCGTTTCAAGAAGCATTAGAACTCTATTGCTACGATACCTAGACATCTGCAGACGCTATTTCCTAGCAAGGAAGTGTCGCATTTACATTCATTTGAAGTGTTGACGAGGAATACATCACACTTCGCAAATCATATTATATCTTACCATGAAACATAGAAATGTGATGCGATATCGCGTTTTAAGAAGCATTAGAAAGCTATTGCTACGATACGTAGACATCTGCAAACGCTATTTCCTAGCGAGGAAGTATCGCATTCACATTCATTTGAAGTGTTGACGAGGAATACATAACACTTCGCAAATCATGTTATATCTTACCATGAAACATAGAAATGAGATGCGATATCGCGTTTTAAGAATCATATGAACTCTATTGCTACGATACGTAGACATCTGCAAACGCTATTTCCTTGCAAGGAAGTGTCGCATTTACATTCATTTGAATCGTAGACGAGGAATGCATAACACTTCGCAAATCATATTATATCTTACCATGAAACATGGAAATGAGATGCGATATCGCGTTTTAAGGAGCATTAGATCTCTATCGCTACGATACGTAGACATCTGCAAACGCTATTTCCTTGCTAGGAAGTGTCGCATTCACATTCATTTGAAGTGTAGACGAGGAATATATGACACTTCGCAAACCATATTATATCTTACCATGAAACATAGAAATGAGATGCGATATCGCGTTTTAAGAATCATAAGAACTCTGTTGCTTCGATACGTAGACATCTGCAATCGCTACTTCCTTGCTAGGAAGTGTCGCATTTACATTCATTTGAAGTGTAGACGTGGAATACATGACACTTCGCAAATCATGTTATATCTTACCATGAAACATAGAAATGAGATGCGATATCGCGTTTTAAGAATCATATGAACTCTATTGCTACGATACGTAGACATCTGCAAACGCTATTTCCTAGCGAGGAAGTGTCGCATTCACATTCATTTGAAGTGTAGACGAGGAATACATGACACTTCGCAAATAATATTATATCTCACCATGAAACATAGAAATGAGATGCGATATCGCGTTTTAAGAATCATAAGAACTCTATTGCTGCGATACGTAGACATCTGCAAACGCTATTTCCTTGCAAGGAAGTGTCGCATTTACATTCATTTGAATCGTAGACGAGGAATGCATAACACTTCGCAAATCATGTTATATCTTACCATGAAACATTGAAATGAGATGCGATATCGCGTTTTAAGAATCATATGAACTCTATTGCTACGATACGTAGACATCTGCAAACGCTATTTCCTAGCGAGGAAGTGTCGCATTCACATTCATTTGAAGTGTAGACGAGGAATACATGACACTTCGCAAACCATATTATATCTTACCATGAAACATAGAAATGAGATGCGATATCGCGTTTTAAGAATCATAAGAACTCTATTGCTTCGATACGTAGACATCAGCAATCGCTACTTCCTTGCAAGGAAGTGTCGCATTTACATTCATTTGAAGTGTAGACGAGGAATACATAACACTTCGCAAATGATATTACATCTTACCATGAAACATAGAAATGAGATGCGATATCGCGTTTTAAGAAGCATTAGAAATCTATAGCTACGATACGTAGACATCTGCAAACGCTATTTCCTTGCTAGGAAGTGTCGCATTTACACTCATTTGAATAGTAGACGAGGAATACATGATACTTCGCAAATCATATTATATCTTACCATGAAACGTAGAAATGAGATGCGATATCGCGTTTTAAGAAGCATTACATATCTATTGCTACTATACGTAGACATCTGCAAACGCTATTTCTTTGCAAGGAAGTGTCGCATTTACATTCATTTGAAGTGTAGGCGAGGAATACATAACTCTTCGCAAATCATATTATATCTTACCATGAAACATAGAAATGAGATGCGATGTCGCGTTTTAAGAAGCGTTTGAAATCTATGGCTACGATACGTAGACATCTGCAAACGCTATCTCCTTGCTAGGAAGTGTCGCACTTACACTCATTTGAACAGTAGACGGGGAATACATGACACTTCGCAAATCATGTTATATCTTACCATGAAACATAGAAATGAGATGCGATATCGCGTTTTAAGAATCATATGAACTCTATTGCTACGATACGTAGACATCTGCAAACGCTATTTCCTAGCGAGGAAGTGTCGCATTCACATTCATTTGAAGTGTGGACGAGGAATACATGACACTTCGCAAACCATATTATATCTTACCATGAAACATAGAAATGAGATGCGATATCGCGTTTTAAGAATCATAAGAACTCTATTGCTTCGATACGTAGACATCAGCAATCGCTACTTCCTTGCAAGGAAGTGTCGCATTTACATTCATTTGAAGTGTAGACGAGGAATACATAACACTTCGCAAATGATATTACATCTTACCATGAAACATAGAAATGAGATGCGATATCGCGTTTTAAGAAGCATTAGAAATCTATAGCTACGATACGTAGACATCTGCAAACGCTATTTCCTTGCTAGGAAGTGTCGCATTTACACTCATTTGAATAGTAGACGAGGAATACATGATACTTCGCAAATCATATTATATCTTACCATGAAACGTAGAAATGAGATGCGATATCGCGTTTTAAGAAGCATTACATATCTATTGCTACTATACGTAGACATCTGCAAACGCTATTTCTTTGCAAGGAAGTGTCGCATTTACATTCATTTGAAGTGTAGGCGAGGAATACATAACTCTTCGCAAATCATATTATATCTTACCATGAAACATAGAAATGAGATGCGATGTCGCGTTTTAAGAAGCATTTGAAATCTATGGCTACGATACGTAGACATCTGCAAACGCTATCTCCTTGCTAGGAAGTGTCGCACTTACACTCATTTGAACAGTAGACGGGGAATACATGACACTTCGCAAATCATATTATATCTTACCATGAAACGTAGAAATGAGATGCGATATCGCGTTTTAAGAAGCATTACATCTCTATTGCTACTACACGTAGACATCTGCAAGCGCTATTTCCTAGTGAGGAAGTATCGCATTCACATTCATTTGAAGTGTAGACGAAGAATACATAAGACTTCGCAAATCATATTACATCTTACCATGAAACATAGAAATGAGATGCGATATCGCGTTATAAGAAGCATTAGAACTCTATTGCTACGATACCTAGACATCTGCAATCGCTACTTCCTTGAAAGGAAGTGTCGCGTTTACATTCATTTGAAGTGTAGACGAGGAATACATAACACTTCGCAAATCATATTACATCTTACCATGAAACATAGAAATGAGATGCGATATCGCGTTATAAGAAGCATTAGAACTCTATTGCTACGATACCTAGACATCTGCAGACGCTATTTCCTAGCAAGGAAGTGTCGCATTTACATTCATTTGAAGTGTAGACGAGGAATACATGACACTTCGCAAATCATGTTATATCTTACCATGAAACATAGAAATGAGATGCGATATCGCGTTTTAAGAATCATATGAACTCTATTGCTACGATACGTAGACATCTGCAAACGCTATTTCCTAGCGAGGAAGTGTCGCATTCACATTCATTTGAAGTGTAGACGAGGAATACATGACACTTCGCAAATCATATTATATCTTACCATGAAACATAGAAATGAGATGCGATATCGCGTTTTAAGAATCATAAGAACTCTATTGTTACGATACGTAGACATCTGCAAACGCTATTTCCTTGCAAGGAAGTGTCGCATTTACATTCATTTGAATCGTAGACGAGGAATGCATAACACTTCGCAATGTATATTATATCTTATCATGAAACATAGATATGAGATGCAATATCTCGTTTTAAGAAGCATTTGAACTCTATTGCTTCGATACGTAAACATCTGCAATCGCTACTTCCTTGCAAGGAAGTGTCGCATTTACATTCATTTGAAGTGTAGACGAGGAATACATAACACTTAGCAAATCATATTACATCTTACCATGAAACATAGAAATGGGATGCGATATCGCGTTTCAAGAAGCATTAGAACTCTATTGCTACGGTACCTAGACATCTGCAGACGCTATTTCCTAGCAAGGAAGTGTCGCATTTACATTCATTTGAAGTGTTGACGAGGAATACATCACACTTCGCAAATCATATTATATCTTACCATGAAACGTAGAAATGAGATGCGATATCGCGTTTTAAGAAGCATTAGAAAGCTATTGCTACGATACGTAGACATCTGCAAACGCTATTTCCTAGCGAGGAAGTATCGCATTCACATTCATTTGAAGTGTTGACGAGGAATACATAACACTTCGCAAATCATGTTATATCTTACCATGAAACATAGAAATGAGATGCGATATCGCGTTTTAAGAATCATATGAACTCTATTGCTACGATACGTAGACATCTGCAAACGCTATTTCCTTGCAAGGAAGTGTCGCATTTACATTCATTTGAATCGTAGACGAGGAATGCATAACACTTCGCAAATCATATTATATCTTACCATGAAACATGGAAATGAGATGCGATATCGCGTTTTAAGGAGCATTAGATCTCTATCGCTACGATACGTAGACATCTGCAAACGCTATTTCCTTGCTAGGAAGTGTCGCATTTACACTCATTTGAATAGTAGGCGAGGAATACATGACACTTCGCAAATCATATTATATCTTACCATGAAACGTAGAAATGAGATGCGATATCGCGTTTTAAGAAGCATTACATGTCTATTGCTACTACACGTAGACATCTGCAAGCGCTATTTCCTAGTGAGGAAGTATCGCATTCACATTCATTAGAAGTGTATGCGAGGAATACATAACACTTCGCAAATCATGTTATATCTTACCATGAAACATAGAAATGAGATGCGATATCGCGTTTTAAGAATCATATGACCTCTATTGCTACGATACGTAGACATCTGCAAACGCTATTTCCTAGCGAGGAAGTGTCGCATTCACATTCATTTGAAGTGTAGACGAGGAATACATGACACTTCGCAAACCATATTATATCTTACCATGAAATATAGAAATGAGATGCGATATCGCGTTTTAAGAAGCATTAGAAATCTATTGCTACGATACGTAGACATCTGCAAACGCTATTTCCTAGCGAGGAAGTGTCGCATTCACATTCATTTGAAGTGTAGACGAGGAATACGTAACACATCGCAAATCATATTATATCTTATCATGAAACGTAGAAATGAGATGCGATATTGCGTTATAAGAAGCATTAGAAAGCTATCGCTACGATACGTAGACATCTTCAAACGCTATTTCCTAGCGAGGAAGTATCGCATTCACATTCATTTGATGTGTTGACGAGGAATACATAACACTTCGCAAATCATGTTATATCTTACCATGAAACATAGAAATGGGATGCGATATCGCGTTTTAAGAATCATATGAACTCTATTGCTACGATACGTAGACATCTGCAAACGCTATATCTTTGCAAGGAAGTGTCGCATTTACATTCATTTGAATCGTAGACGAGGAATGCATAACACTTCGCAAATCATATTATATCTTACCATGAAACATAGAAATGAGATGCGATATCGCGTTTTAAGAATCATATGAACTCTATTGCTACGATACGTAGACATCTGCAAACGCTATTTCCTAGCGAGGAAGTGTCGCATTCACATTCAATTGAAGTGTAGACGAGGAATACATGACACTTCGCAAACCATATTATATCTTACCATGAAACATAGAAATGAGATGCGATATCGCGTTTTAAGAATCATAAGAACTCTATTGCTACGATACCTAGACATCTGCAGACGCTATTTCCTAGCAAGGAAGTGTCGCATTTACATTCATTTGTAGTGTTGACGAGGAATACATCACACTTCGCAAATCATATTATATCTTACCATGAAACGTAGAAATGAGATGCGATATCGCGTTTTAAGAAGCATTAGAAAGCTATTGCTACGATACGTAGACATCTGCAAACGCTATTTCCTAGCGAGGAAGTATCGCATTCACATTCATTTGAAGTGTTGACGAGGAATACATAACACTTCGCAAATCATGTTATATCTTACCATGAAACATAGAAATGAGATGCGATATCGCGTTTTAAGAATCATATGAACACTATTGCTACGATACGTAGACATCTGCAAACGCTATTTCCTTGCAAGGAAGTGTCGCATTTACATTCATTTGAATCGTAGACGAGGAATGCATAACACTTCGCAAATCATATTATATCTTACAATGAAATATAGAAATGAGATGCGATTTCGCGTTTTAAGAAGCATTAGAACCCTATTGCTACGATAGGTAGACATCTGCAAACGCTATTTCCTTGCAAGGAAGTGTCGCATTTACATTCATTTGAAGTGTAGACGAGGAATACATAATACTTCGCAAATCATATTAAATCTTACCATGAAACATGGAAATGAGATGCGATATCGCGTTTTAAGGAGCATTAGATCTCTATCGCTACGATACGTAGACATCTGCAAACGCTATTTCCTTGCTAGGAAGTGTCGCATTTACACTCATTTGAATAGTAGACGAGGAATACATGACACTTCGCAAATCATATTATATCTTACCATGAAACGTAGAAATGAGATGCGATATCGCGTTTTAAGAAGCATTACATGTCTATTGCTACTACACGTAGACATCTGCAAGCGCTATTTCCTAGTGAGGAAGTATCGCATTCACATTCATTAGAAGTGTAGGCGAGGAATACATAACACTTCGCAAATCATGTTATATCTTACCATGAAACATAGAAATGAGATGCGATATCGCGTTTTAAGAATCATATGAACTCTATTGCTACGATACGTAGACATCTGCAAACGCTATTTCCTTGCAAGGAAGTGTCGCATTTACATTCATTTGAATCGTAGACGAGGAATGCATAACACTTCGCAAATCATATTATATCTTACAATGAAATATAGAAATGAGATGCGATTTCGCGTTTTAAGAAGCATTAGAACTCTATTGCTACGATAGGTAGACATCTGCAAACGCTATTTCCTTGCAAGGAAGTGTCGCATTTACATTCATTTGAAGTGTAGACGAGGAATACATAATACTTCGCAAATCATATTAAATCTTACCATGAAACATGGAAATGAGATGCGATATCGCGTTTTAAGGAGCATTAGATCTCTATCGCTACGATATGTAGACATCTGCAAACGCTATTTCCTTGCTAGGAAGTGTCGCATTTACACTCATTTGAATAGTAGACGAGGAATACATGACACTTCGCAAATCATATTATATCTTACCATGAAACGTAGAAATGAGATGCGATATCGCGTTTTAAGAAGCATTACATGTCTATTGCTACTACACGTAGACATCTGCAAGCGCTATTTCCTAGTGAGGAAGTATCGCATTCACATTCATTTGAAGTGTAGACGAGGAATACGTAACACTTCGCAAATCATGTTATATCTTACCATGAAACATAGAAATGAGATGCGATATCGCGTTTTAAGAATCATATGAACTCTATTGCTACGATACGTAGACATCTGCAAACGCTATTTCCTAGCGAGGAAGTGTCGCATTCACATTCATTTGAAGTGTAGACGAGGAATACATGACACTTCGCAAACCATATTATATCTTACCATGAAACATAGAAATGAGATGCGATATCGCGTTTTAAGATTCATAAGAACTCTATTGCTTCGATACGTAGACATCTGCAATCGCTACTTCCTTGCTAGGAAGTGTCGCATTTACATTCATTTGAAGTGTAGACGAGGAATACATAAGACTTCGCAAATCATATTACATCTTACCATGAAACATAGAAATGAGATGCGATATTGCGTTATAAGATGCATTAGAACTCTATTGCTACGATACCTAGACATCTGCAATCGCTACTTCCTTGCAAGGAAGTGTCGCATTTACATTCATTTGAAGTGTAGACGAGGAATACATAACACTTCACAAATCATATTACATCTTACCATGAAACATAGAAATGAGATGCGATATCGCGTTATAAGAAGCATTAGAACTCTATTGCTACGATACCTAGACATCTGCAGACGCTATTTCCTAGCAAGGAAGTGTCGCATTTACATTCATTTGAAGTGTAGACGAGGAATACATGACACTTCGCAAATCATGTTATATCTTACCATGAAACATAGAAATGAGATGCGATATCGCGTTTTAAGAATCATATGAACTCTATTGCTACGATACGTAGACATCTGCAAACGCTATTTCCTAGCGAGGAAGTGTCGCATTCACATTCATTTGAAGTGTAGACGAGGAATACATGACACTTCGCAAATAATATTATATCTCACCATGAAACATAGAAATGAGATGCGATATCGCGTTTTAAGAATCATAAGAACTCTATTGCTGCGATACGTAGACATCTGCAAACGCTATTTCCTTGCAAGGAAGTGTAGCATTTACATTCATTTGAATCGTAGACGAGGAATGCATAACACTTCGCAAACCATGTTATATCTTACCATGAAACATAGAAATGAGATGCGATATCGCGTTTTAAGAATCATATGAACTCTATTGCTACGATCCGTAGACATCTGCAAACGCTATTTCCTAGCGAGGAAGTGTCGCATTCACATTCATTTGAAGTGTAGACGAGGAATACATGACACTTCGCAAACCATATTATATCTTACCATGAAACATAGAAATGAGATGCGATATCGCGTTTTAAGAATCATAAGAACTCTATTGCTTCGATACGTAGACATTAGCAATCGCTACTTCCTTGCAAGGAAGTGTCGCATTTACATTCATTTGAAGTGTAGACGAGGAATACATAACACTTCGCAAATGATATTACATCTTACCATGAAACATAGAAATGAGATGCGATATCGCGTTTTAAGAAGCATTAGAAATCTATAGCTACGATACGTAGACATCTGCAAACGCTATTTCCTTGCTAGGAAGTGTCGCATTTACACTCATTTGAATAGTAGACGAGGAATACATGATACTTCGCAAATCATATTATATCTTACCATGAAACGTAGAAATGAGATGCGATATCGCGTTTTAAGAAGCATTACATATCTATTGCTACTATACGTAGACATCTGCAAACGCTATTTCTTTGCAAGGAAGTGTCGCATTTATATTCATTTGAAGTGTAGGCGAGGAATACATAACTCTTCGCAAATCATATTATATCTTACCATGAAACATAGAAATGAGATGCGATGTCGCGTTTTAAGAAGCATTTGAAATCTATGGCTACGATACGTAGACATCTGCAAACGCTATCTCCTTGCTAGGAAGTGTCGCATTTACACTCATTTGAACAGTAGACGGGGAATACATGACACTTCGCAAATCATATTATATCTTACCATGAAACGTAGAAATGAGATGCGATATCGCGTTTTAAGAAGCATTACATGTCTATTGCTACTACACGTAGACATCTGCAAGCGCTATTTCCTAGTGAGGAAGTATCGCATTCACATTCATTTGAAGTGTAGACGAGGAATACATAAGACTTCGCAAATCATATTACATCTTACCATGAAACATAGAAATGAGATGCGATATCGCGTTATAAGAAGCATTAGAACTCTATTGCTACGATACCTAGACATCTGCAATCGCTACTTCCTTGAAAGGAAGTGTCGCATTTACATTCATTTGAAGTGTAGACGAGGAATACATAACACTTCGCAAATCATATTATATCTTACCATGAAACATAGAAATGAGATGCGATATCGCGTTTTAAGAATCATAAGAACTCTATTGTTACGATACGTAGACATCTGCAAACGCTATTTCCTTGCAAGGAAGTGTCGCATTTACATTCATTTGAATCGTAGACGAGGAATGCATAACACTTCGCAATGTATATTATATCTTATCATGAAACATAGATATGAGATGCAATATCTCGTTTTAAGAAGCATTTGAACTCTATTGCTTCGATACGTAAACATCTGCAATCGCTACTTCCTTGCAAGGAAGTGTCATATTTACATTCATTTGAAGTGTAGACGAGGAATACATAACACTTAGCAAATCATATTACATCTTACCATGAAACATAGAAATGGGATGCGATATCGCGTTTCAAGAAGCATTAGAACTCTATTGCTACGATACCTAGACATCTGCAGACGCTATTTCCTAGCAAGGAAGTGTCGCATTTACATTCATTTGAAGTGTTGACGAGGAATACATCACACTTCGCAAATCATATTATATCTTACCATGAAACGTAGAAATGAGATGCGATATCGCGTTTTAAGAAGCATTAGAAAGCTATTGCTACGATACGTAGACATCTGCAAACGCTATTTCCTAGCGAGGAAGTATCGCATTCACATTCATTTGAAGTGTTGACGAGGAATACATAACACTTCGCAAATCATGTTATATCTTACCATGAAACATAGAAATGAGATGCGATATCGCGTTTTAAGAATCATATGAACTCTATTGCTACGATACGTAGACATCTGCAAACGCTATTTCCTTGCAAGGAAGTGTCGCATTTACATTCATTTGAATCGTAGACGAGGAATGCATAACACTTCGCAAATCATATTATATCTTACCATGAAACATGGAAATGAGATGCGATATCGCGTTTTAAGGAGCATTAGATCTCTATCGCTACGATACGTAGACATCTGCAAACGCTATTTCCTTGCTAGGAAGTGTCGCATTTACACTCATTTGAATAGTAGACGAGGAATACATGACACTTCGCAAATCATATTATATCTTACCATGAAACGTAGAAATGAGATGCGATATCGCGTTTTAAGAAGCATTACATGTCTATTGCTACTACACGTAGACATCTGCAAGCGCTATTTCCTAGTGAGGAAGTATCGCATTCACATTCATTAGAAGTGTAGGCGAGGAATACATAACACTTCGCAAACCATATTATATCTTACCATGAAATATAGAAATGAGATGCGATATCGCGTTTTAAGAAGCATTAGAAATCTATTGCTACGATACGTAGACATCTGCAAACGCTATTTCCTAGCGAGGAAGTGTCGCATTCACATTCATTTGAAGTGTAGACGAGGAATACGTAACACATCGCAAATCATATTATATCTTATCATGAAACGTAGAAATGAGATGCGATTTCGCGTTTTAAGAAGCATTAGAACTCTATTGCTACGATAGGTAGACATCTGCAAACGCTATTTCCTTGCAAGGAAGTGTCGCATTTACATTCATTTGAAGTGTAGACGAGGAATACATAATACTTCGCAAATCATATTAAATCTTACCATGAAACATGGAAATGAGATGCGATATCGCGTTTTAAGGAGCATTAGATCTCTATCGCTACGATACGTAGACATCTGCAAACGCTATTTCCTTGCTAGGAAGTGTCGCATTTACACTCATTTGAATAGTAGACGAGGAATACATGACACTTCGCAAATCATATTATATCTTACCATGAAACGTAGAAATGAGATGCGATATCGCGTTTTAAGAAGCATTACATGTCTATTGCTACTACACGTAGACATCTGCAAGCGCTATTTCCTAGTGAGGAAGTATCGCATTCACATTCATTAGAAGTGTAGGCGAGGAATACATAACACTTCGCAAATCATGTTATATCTTACCATGAAACATAGAAATGAGATGCGATATCGCGTTTTAAGAATCATATGAACTCTATTGCTACGATACGTAGACATCTGCAAACGCTATTTCCTTGCAAGGAAGTGTCGCATTTACATTCATTTGAATCGTAGACGAGGAATGCATAACACTTCGCAAATCATATTATATCTTACAATGAAATATAGAAATGAGATGCGATTTCGCGTTTTAAGAAGCATTAGAACTCTATTGCTACGATAGGTAGACATCTGCAAACGCTATTTCCTTGCAAGGAAGTGTCGCATTTACATTCATTTGAAGTGTAGACGAGGAATACATAATACTTCGCAAATCATATTAAATCTTACCATGAAACATGGAAATGAGATGCGATATCGCGTTTTAAGGAGCATTAGATCTCTATCGCTACGATATGTAGACATCTGCAAACGCTATTTCCTTGCTAGGAAGTGTCGCATTTACACTCATTTGAATAGTAGACGAGGAATACATGACACTTCGCAAATCATATTATATCTTACCATGAAACGTAGAAATGAGATGCGATATCGCGTTTTAAGAAGCATTACATGTCTATTGCTACTACACGTAGACATCTGCAAGCGCTATTTCCTAGTGAGGAAGTATCGCATTCACATTCATTTGAAGTGTAGACGAGGAATACGTAACACTTCGCAAATCATGTTATATCTTACCATGAAACATAGAAATGAGATGCGATATCGCGTTTTAAGAATCATATGAACTCTATTGCTACGATACGTAGACATCTGCAAACGCTATTTCCTAGCGAGGAAGTGTCGCATTCACATTCATTTGAAGTGTAGACGAGGAATACATGACACTTCGCAAACCATATTATATCTTACCATGAAACATAGAAATGAGATGCGATATCGCGTTTTAAGATTCATAAGAACTCTATTGCTTCGATACGTAGACATCTGCAATCGCTACTTCCTTGCTAGGAAGTGTCGCATTTACATTCATTTGAAGTGTAGACGAGGAATACATAAGACTTCGCAAATCATATTACATCTTACCATGAAACATAGAAATGAGATGCGATATTGCGTTATAAGATGCATTAGAACTCTATTGCTACGATACCTAGACATCTGCAATCGCTACTTCCTTGCAAGGAAGTGTCGCATTTACATTCATTTGAAGTGTAGACGAGGAATACATAACACTTCACAAATCATATTACATCTTACCATGAAACATAGAAATGAGATGCGATATCGCGTTATAAGAAGCATTAGAACTCTATTGCTACGATACCTAGACATCTGCAGACGCTATTTCCTAGCAAGGAAGTGTCGCATTTACATTCATTTGAAGTGTAGACGAGGAATACATGACACTTCGCAAATCATGTTATATCTTACCATGAAACATAGAAATGAGATGCGATATCGCGTTTTAAGAATCATATGAACTCTATTGCTACGATACGTAGACATCTGCAAACGCTATTTCCTAGCGAGGAAGTGTCGCATTCACATTCATTTGAAGTGTAGACGAGGAATACATGACACTTCGCAAATAATATTATATCTCACCATGAAACATAGAAATGAGATGCGATATCGCGTTTTAAGAATCATAAGAACTCTATTGCTGCGATACGTAGACATCTGCAAACGCTATTTCCTTGCAAGGAAGTGTAGCATTTACATTCATTTGAATCGTAGACGAGGAATGCATAACACTTCGCAAACCATGTTATATCTTACCATGAAACATAGAAATGAGATGCGATATCGCGTTTTAAGAATCATATGAACTCTATTGCTACGATCCGTAGACATCTGCAAACGCTATTTCCTAGCGAGGAAGTGTCGCATTCACATTCATTTGAAGTGTAGACGAGGAATACATGACACTTCGCAAACCATATTATATCTTACCATGAAACATAGAAATGAGATGCGATATCGCGTTTTAAGAATCATAAGAACTCTATTGCTTCGATACGTAGACATTAGCAATCGCTACTTCCTTGCAAGGAAGTGTCGCATTTACATTCATTTGAAGTGTAGACGAGGAATACATAACACTTCGCAAATGATATTACATCTTACCATGAAACATAGAAATGAGATGCGATATCGCGTTTTAAGAAGCATTAGAAATCTATAGCTACGATACGTAGACATCTGCAAACGCTATTTCCTTGCTAGGAAGTGTCGCATTTACACTCATTTGAATAGTAGACGAGGAATACATGATACTTCGCAAATCATATTATATCTTACCATGAAACGTAGAAATGAGATGCGATATCGCGTTTTAAGAAGCATTACATATCTATTGCTACTATACGTAGACATCTGCAAACGCTATTTCTTTGCAAGGAAGTGTCGCATTTATATTCATTTGAAGTGTAGGCGAGGAATACATAACTCTTCGCAAATCATATTATATCTTACCATGAAACATAGAAATGAGATGCGATGTCGCGTTTTAAGA
The DNA here is from genome assembly GCF_050948175.1 of Xylocopa sonorina. Classification (NCBI taxonomy): domain Eukaryota; kingdom Metazoa; phylum Arthropoda; class Insecta; order Hymenoptera; family Apidae; genus Xylocopa; species Xylocopa sonorina. Next base: position 323,777 of record NW_027490350.1, read on the forward strand.
AGCATTTGAAATCTATGGCTACGATACGTAGACATCTGCAAACGCTATCTCCTTGCTAGGAAGTGTCGCATTTACACTCATTTGAACAGTAGACGGGGAATACATGACACTTCGCAAATCATATTATATCTTACCATGAAACGTAGAAATGAGATGCGATATCGCGTTTTAAGAAGCATTACATGTCTATTGCTACTACACGTAGACATCTGCAAGCGCTATTTCCTAGTGAGGAAGTATCGCATTCACATTCATTTGAAGTGTAGACGAGGAATACATAAGACTTCGCAAATCATATTACATCTTACCATGAAACATAGAAATGAGATGCGATATCGCGTTATAAGAAGCATTAGAACTCTATTGCTACGATACCTAGACATCTGCAATCGCTACTTCCTTGAAAGGAAGTGTCGCATTTACATTCATTTGAAGTGTAGACGAGGAATACATAACACTTCGCAAATCATATTATATCTTACCATGAAACATAGAAATGAGATGCGATATCGCGTTTTAAGAATCATAAGAACTCTATTGTTACGATACGTAGACATCTGCAAACGCTATTTCCTTGCAAGGAAGTGTCGCATTTACATTCATTTGAATCGTAGACGAGGAATGCATAACACTTCGCAATGTATATTATATCTTATCATGAAACATAGATATGAGATGCAATATCTCGTTTTAAGAAGCATTTGAACTCTATTGCTTCGATACGTAAACATCTGCAATCGCTACTTCCTTGCAAGGAAGTGTCATATTTACATTCATTTGAAGTGTAGACGAGGAATACATAACACTTAGCAAATCATATTACATCTTACCATGAAACATAGAAATGGGATGCGATATCGCGTTTCAAGAAGCATTAGAACTCTATTGCTACGATACCTAGACATCTGCAGACGCTATTTCCTAGCAAGGAAGTGTCGCATTTACATTCATTTGAAGTGTTGACGAGGAATACATCACACTTCGCAAATCATATTATATCTTACCATGAAACGTAGAAATGAGATGCGATATCGCGTTTTAAGAAGCATTAGAAAGCTATTGCTACGATACGTAGACATCTGCAAACGCTATTTCCTAGCGAGGAAGTATCGCATTCACATTCATTTGAAGTGTTGACGAGGAATACATAACACTTCGCAAATCATGTTATATCTTACCATGAAACATAGAAATGAGATGCGATATCGCGTTTTAAGAATCATATGAACTCTATTGCTACGATACGTAGACATCTGCAAACGCTATTTCCTTGCAAGGAAGTGTCGCATTTACATTCATTTGAATCGTAGACGAGGAATGCATAACACTTCGCAAATCATATTATATCTTACCATGAAACATGGAAATGAGATGCGATATCGCGTTTTAAGGAGCATTAGATCTCTATCGCTACGATACGTAGACATCTGCAAACGCTATTTCCTTGCTAGGAAGTGTCGCATTTACACTCATTTGAATAGTAGACGAGGAATACATGACACTTCGCAAATCATATTATATCTTACCATGAAACGTAGAAATGAGATGCGATATCGCGTTTTAAGAAGCATTACATGTCTATTGCTACTACACGTAGACATCTGCAAGCGCTATTTCCTAGTGAGGAAGTATCGCATTCACATTCATTAGAAGTGTAGGCGAGGAATACATAACACTTCGCAAACCATATTATATCTTACCATGAAATATAGAAATGAGATGCGATATCGCGTTTTAAGAAGCATTAGAAATCTATTGCTACGATACGTAGACATCTGCAAACGCTATTTCCTAGCGAGGAAGTGTCGCATTCACATTCATTTGAAGTGTAGACGAGGAATACGTAACACATCGCAAATCATATTATATCTTATCATGAAACGTAGAAATGAGATGCGATATTGCGTTTTAAGAAGCATTAGAAAGCTATTGCTACGATACGTAGACATCTTCAAACGCTATTTCCTAGCGAGGAAGTATCGCATTCACATTCATTTGATGTGTTGACGAGGAATACATAACACTTCGCAAATCATGTTATATCTTACCATGGAACATAGAAATGGGATGCGATATCGCGTTTTAAGAATCATATGAACTCTATTGCTACGATACGTAGACATCTGCAAACGCTATATCTTTGCAAGGAAGTGTCGCATTTACATTCATTTGAATCGTAGACGAGGAATGCATAACACTTCGCAAATCATATTATATCTTACCATGAAACATAGAAATGAGATGCGATATCGCGTTTTAAGAATCATATGAACTCTATTGCTACGATACGTAGACATCTGCAAACGCTATTTCCTAGCGAGGAAGTGTCGCATTCACATTCAATTGAAGTGTAGACGAGGAATACATGACACTTCGCAAACCATATTATATCTTACCATGAAACATAGAAATGAGATGCGATATCGCGTTTTAAGAATCATAAGAACTCTATTGCTACGATACCTAGACATCTGCAGACGCTATTTCCTAGCAAGGAAGTGTCGCATTTACATTCATTTGTAGTGTTGACGAGGAATACATCACACTTCGCAAATCATATTATATCTTACCATGAAACGTAGAAATGAGATGCGATATCGCGTTTTAAGAAGCATTAGAAAGCTATTGCTACGATACGTAGACATCTGCAAACGCTATTTCCTAGCGAGGAAGTATCGCATTCACATTCATTTGAAGTGTTGACGAGGAATACATAACACTTCGCAAATCATGTTATATCTTACCATGAAACATAGAAATGAGATGCGATATCGCGTTTTAAGAATCATATGAACACTATTGCTACGATACGTAGACGTCTGCAAACGCTATTTCCTTGCAAGGAAGTGTCGCATTTACATTCATTTGAATCGTAGACGAGGAATGCATAACACTTCGCAAATCATATTATATCTTACAATGAAATATAGAAATGAGATGCGATTTCGCGTTTTAAGAAGCATTAGAACTCTATTGCTACGATAGGTAGACATCTGCAAACGCTATTTCCTTGCAAGGAAGTGTCGCATTTACATTCATTTGAAGTGTAGACGAGGAATACATAATACTTCGCAAATCATATTAAATCTTACCATGAAACATGGAAATGAGATGCGATATCGCGTTTTAAGGAGCATTAGATCTCTATCGCTACGATACGTAGACATCTGCAAACGCTATTTCCTTGCTAGGAAGTGTCGCATTTACACTCATTTGAATAGTAGACGAGGAATACATGACACTTCGCAAATCATATTATATCTTACCATGAAACGTAGAAATGAGATGCGATATCGCGTTTTAAGAAGCATTACATGTCTATTGCTACTACACGTTGACATCTGCAAGCGCTATTTCCTAGTGAGGAAGTATCGCATTCACATTCATTTGAAGTGTAGACGAGGAATACATAACACTTCGCAAATCATGTTATATCTTACCATGAAACATAGAAATGAGATGCGATATCGCGTTTTAAGAATCATATGAACTCTATTGCTACGATACGTAGACATCTGCAAACGCTATTTCCTAGCGAGGAAGTGTCGCATTCACATTCATTTGAAGTGTAGACGAGGAATACATGACACTTCGCAAACCATATTATATCTTATCATGAAACATAGAAATGAGATGCGATATCGCGTTTTAAGAATCATAAGAACTCTATTGCTTCGATACGTAGACATCTGCAATCGCTACTTCCTTGCTAGGAAGTGTCGCATTTACATTCATTTGAAGTGTAGACGGGGAATACATAAGACTTCGCAAATCATATTACATCTTACCATGAAACATAGAAATGAGATGCGATATCGCGTTATAAGATGCATTAGAACTCTATTGCTACGATACCTAGACATCTGCAATCGCTACTTCCTTGCAAGGAAGTGTCGCATTTACATTCATTTGAAGTGTAGACGAGGAATACATAACACTTCACAAATCATATTACATCTTACCATGAAACATAGAAATGAGATGCGATATCGCGTTATAAGAAGCATTAGAACTCTATTGCTACGATACCTAGACATCTGCAGACGCTATTTCCTAGCAAGGAAGTGTCGCATTTACATTCATTTGAAGTGTAGACGAGGAATACATGACACTTCGCAAATCATGTTATATCTTACCATGAAACATAGAAATGAGATGCGATATCGCGTTTTAAGAATCATATGAACTCTATTGCTACGATACGTAGACATCTGCAAACGCTATTTCCTAGCGAGGAAGTGTCGCATTCACATTCATTTGAAGTGTAGACGAGGAATACATGACACTTCGCAAATAATATTATATCTTACCATGAAACATAGAAATGGGATGCAATATCGCGTTTTAAGAATCATATGAACTCTATTGCTACGATACGTAGACATCTGCAAACGCTATATCTTTGCAAGGAAGTGTCGCATTTACATTCATTTGAATCGTAGACGAGGAATGCATAACACTTCGCAAATCATATTATATCTTACCATGAAACATAGAAATGAGATGCGATATCGCGTTTTAAGAATCATATGAACTCTATTGCTACGATACGTAGACATCTGCAAACGCTATTTCCTAGCGAGGAAGTGTCGCATTCACATTCAATTGAAGTGTAGACGAGGAATACATGACACTTCGCAAACCATATTATATCTTACCATGAAACATAGAAATGAGATGCGATATCGCGTTTTAAGAATCATAAGAACTCTATTGCTACGATACCTAGACATCTGCAGACGCTATTTCCTAGCAAGGAAGTGTCGCATTTACATTCATTTGTAGTGTTGACGAGGAATACATCACACTTCGCAAATCATATTATATCTTACCATGAAACGTAGAAATGAGATGCGATATCGCGTTTTAAGAAGCATTAGAAAGCTATTGCTACGATACGTAGACATCTGCAGACGCTATTTCCTAGCGAGGAAGTATCGCATTCACATTCATTTGAAGTGTTGACGAGGAATACATAACACTTCGCAAATCATGTTATATCTTACCATGAAACATAGAAATGAGATGCGATATCGCGTTTTAAGAATCATATGAACACTATTGCTACGATACGTAGACATCTGCAAACGCTATTTCCTTGCAAGGAAGTGTCGCATTTACATTCATTTGAATCGTAGACGAGGAATGCATAACACTTCGCAAATCATATTATATCTTACAATGAAATATAGAAATGAGATGCGATTTCGCGTTTTAAGAAGCATTAGAACTCTATTGCTACGATAGGTAGACATCTGCAAACGCTATTTCCTTGCAAGGAAGTGTCGCATTTACATTCATTTGAAGTGTAGACGAGGAATACATAATACTTCGCAAATCATATTAAATCTTACCATGAAACATGGAAATGAGATGCGATATCGCGTTTTAAGGAGCATTAGATCTCTATCGCTACGATACGTAGACATCTGCAAACGCTATTTCCTTGCTAGGAAGTGTCGCATTTACACTCATTTGAATAGTAGACGAGGAATACATGACACTTCGCAAATCATATTATATCTTACCATGAAACGTAGAAATGAGATGCGATATCGCGTTTTAAGAAGCATTACATGTCTATTGCTACTACACGTAGACATCTGCAAGCGCTATTTCCTAGTGAGGAAGTATCGCATTCACATTCATTAGAAGTGTAGGCGAGGAATACATAACACTTCGCAAATCATGTTATATCTTACCATGAAACATAGAAATGAGATGCGATATCGCGTTTTAAGAATCATATGAACTCTATTGCTACGATACGTAGACATCTGCAAACGCTATTTCCTTGCAAGGAAGTGTCGCATTTACATTCATTTGAATCGTAGACGAGGAATGCATAACACTTCGCAAATCATATTATATCTTACAATGAAATATAGAAATGAGATGCGATTTCGCGTTTTAAGAAGCATTAGAACTCTATTGCTACGATAGGTAGACATCTGCAAACGCTATTTCCTTGCAAGGAAGTGTCGCATTTACATTCATTTGAAGTGTAGACGAGGAATACATAATACTTCGCAAATCATATTAAATCTTACCATGAAACATGGAAATGAGATGCGATATCGCGTTTTAAGGAGCATTAGATCTCTATCGCTACGATATGTAGACATCTGCAAACGCTATTTCCTTGCTAGGAAGTGTCGCATTTACACTCATTTGAATAGTAGACGAGGAATACATGACACTTCGCAAATCATATTATATCTTACCATGAAACGTAGAAATGAGATGCGATATCGCGTTTAAAGAAGCATTACATGTCTATTGCTACTACACGTAGACATCTGCAAGCGCTATTTCCTAGTGAGGAAGTATCGCATTCACATTCATTTGAAGTGTAGACGAGGAATACATAACACTTCGCAAATCATGTTATATCTTACCATGAAACATAGAAATGAGATGCGATATCGCGTTTTAAGAATCATATGAACTCTATTGCTACGATACGTAGACATCTGCAAACGATATTTCCTAGCGAGGAAGTGTCGCATTCACATTCATTTGAAGTGTAGACGAGGAATACATGACACTTCGCAAACCATATTATATCTTACCATGAAACATAGAAATGAGATGCGATATCGCGTTTTAGGAATCATAAGAACTCTATTGCTTCGATACGTAGACATCTGCAATCGCTACTTCCTTGCTAGGAAGTGTCGCATTTACATTCATTTGAAGTGTAGACGAGGAATACATAAGACTTCGCAAATCATATTACATCTTACCATGAAACATAGAAATGAGATGCGATATCGCGTTATAAGATGCATTAGAACTCTATTGCTACGATACCTAGACATCTGCAATCGCTACTTCCTTGCAAGGAAGTGTCGCATTTACATTCATTTGAAGTGTAGACGAGGAATACATAACACTTCACAAATCATATTACATCTTACCATGAAACATAGAAATGAGATGCGATATCGCGTTATAAGAAGCATTAGAACTCTATTGCTACGATACCTAGACATCTGCAGACGCTATTTCCTAGCAAGGAAGTGTCGCATTTACATTCATTTGAAGTGTAGACGAGGAATACATGACACTTCGCAAATCATGTTATATCTTACCATGAAACATAGAAATGAGATGCGATATCGCGTTTTAAGAATCATATGAACTCTATTGCTACGATACGTAGACATCTGCAAACGCTATTTCCTAGCGAGGAAGTGCCGCATTCACATTCATTTGAAGTGTAGACGAGGAATACATGACACTTCGCAAATAATATTATATCTCACCATGAAACATAGAAATGAGATGCGATATCGCGTTTTAAGAATCATAAGAACTCTATTGCTGCGATACGTAGACATCTGCAAACGCTATTTCCTTGCAAGGAAGTGTAGCATTTACATTCATTTGAATCGTAGACGAGGAATGCATAACACTTCGCAAATCATGTTATATCTTACCATGAAACATAGAAATGAGATGCGATATCGCGTTTTAAGAATCATATGAACTCTATTGCTACGATACGTAGACATCTGCAAACGCTATTTCCTAGCGAGGAAGTGTCGCATTCACATTCATTTGAAGTGTAGACGAGGAATACATGACACTTCGCAAACCATATTATATCTTACCATGAAACATAGAAATGAGATGCGATATCGCGTTTTAAGAATCATAAGAACTCTATTGCTTCGATACGTAGACATCAGCAATCGCTACTTCCTTGCAAGGAAGTGTCGCATTTACATTCATTTGAAGTGTAGACGAGGAATACATAACACTTCGCAAATGATATTACATCTTACCATGAAACATAGAAATGAGATGCGATATCGCGTTTTAAGAAGCATTAGAAATCTATAGCTACGATACGTAGACATCTGCAAACGCTATTTCCTTGCTAGGAAGTGTCGCATTTACACTCATTTGAATAGTAGACGAGGAATACATGATACTTCGCAAATAATATTATATCTTACCATGAAACGTAGAAATGAGATGCGATATCGCGTTTTAAGAAGCATTACATATCTATTGCTACTATACGTAGACATCTGCAAACGCTATTTCTTTGCAAGGAAGTGTCGCATTCACATTCATTTGAAGTGTAGACGAGGAATACATAAGACTTCGCAAATCATATTACATCTTACCATGAAACATAGAAATGAGATGCGATATCGCGTTATAAGAAGCATTAGAACTCTATTGCTACGATACCTAGACATCTGCAATCGCTACTTCCTTGAAAGGAAGTGTCGCATTTACATTCATTTGAAGTGTAGACGAGGAATACATAACACTTCGCAAATCATATTATATCTTACCATGAAACATAGAAATGAGATGCGATATCGCGTTTTAAGAATCATAAGAACTCTATTGTTACGATACGTAGACATCTGCAAACGCTATTTCCTTGCAAGGAAGTGTCGCATTTACATTCATTTGAATCGTAGACGAGGAATGCATAACACTTCGCAATGTATATTATATCTTATCATGAAACATAGATATGAGATGCAATATCTCGTTTTAAGAAGCATTTGAACTCTATTGCTTCGATACGTAAACATCTGCAATCGCTACTTCCTTGCAAGGAAGTGTCGCATTTACATTCATTTGAAGTGTAGACGAGGAATACATAACACTTAGCAAATCATATTACATCTTACCATGAAACATAGAAATGGGATGCGATATCGCGTTTCAAGAAGCATTAGAACTCTATTGCTACGATACCTAGACATCTGCAGACGCTATTTCCTAGCAAGGAAGTGTCGCATTTACATTCATTTGAAGTGTTGATGAGGAATTCATCACACTTCGCAAATCATATTATATCTTACCATGAAACGTAGAAATGAGATGCGATATCGCGTTTTAAGAAGCATTAGAAAGCTATTGCTACGATACGTAGACATCTGCAAACGCTATTTCCTAGCGAGGAAGTATCGCATTCACATTCATTTGAAGTGTTGACGAGGAATACATAACACTTCGCAAATCATGTTATATCTTACCATGAAACATAGAAATGAGATGCGATATCGCGTTTTAAGAATCATATGAACTCTATTGCTACGATACGTAGACATCTGCAAACGCTATTTCCTTGCAAGGAAGTGTCGCATTTACATTCATTTGAATCGTAGACGAGGAATGCATAACACTTCGCAAATCATATTATATCTTACCATGAAACATGGAAATGAGATGCGATATCGCGTTTTAAGGAGCATTACATGTCTATTGCTACTACACGTAGACATCTGCAAGCGCTATTTCCTAGTGAGGAAGTATCGCATTCACATTCATTAGAAGTGTAGGCGAGGAATACATAACACTTCGCAAATCATGTTATATCTTACCATGAAACATAGAAATGAGATGCGATATCGCGTTTTAAGAATCATATGAACTCTATTGCTACGATACGTAGACATCTGCAAACGCTATTTCCTAGCGAGGAAGTGTCGCATTCACATTCATTTGAAGTGTAGACGAGGAATACATGACACTTCGCAAACCATATTATATCTTACCATGAAATATAGAAATGAGATGCGATATCGCGTTTTAAGAAGCATTAGAAATCTATTGCTACGATACGTAGACATCTGCAAACGCTATTTCCTAGCGAGGAAGTGTCGCATTTACATTCATTTGAATCGTAGACGAGGAATGCATAACACTTCGCAAATCATATTATATCTTACCATGAAACATAGAAATGAGATGCGATATCGCGTTTTAAGAATCATATGAACACTATTGCTACGATACGTAGACATCTGCAAACGCTATTTCCTTGCAAGGAAGTGTCGCATTTACATTCATTTGAATCGTAGACGAGGAATGCATAACACTTCGCAAATCATATTATATCTTACAATGAAATATAGAAATGAGATGCGATTTCGCGTTTTAAGAAGCATTAGAACTCTATTGTTACGATAGGTAGACATCTGCAAACGCTATTTCCTTGCAAGGAAGTGTCGCATTTACATTCATTTGAAGTGTAGACGAGGAATACATAATACTTCGCAAATCATATTAAATCTTACCATGAAACATGGAAATGAGATGCGATATCGCGTTTTAAGGAGCATTAGATCTCTATCGCTACGATACGTAGACATCTGCAAACGCTATTTCCTTGCTAGGAAGTGTCGCATTTACACTCATTTGAATAGTAGACGAGGAATACATGACACTTCGCAAATCATATTATATCTTACCATGAAACGTAGAAATGAGATGCGATATCGCGTTTTAAGAAGCATTACATGTTTATTGCTACTACACGTAGACATCTGCAAGCGCTATTTCCTAGTGAGGAAGTATCGCATTCACATTCATTTGAAGTGTAGACGAGGAATACATAACACTTCGCAAATCATGTTATATCTTACCATGAAACATAGAAATGAGATGCGATATCGCGTTTTAAGAATCATATGAACTCTATTGCTTCGATACGTAGACATCTGCAATCGCTACTTCCTTGCTAGGAAGTGTCGCATTTACATTCATTTGAAGTGTAGACGGGGAATACATAAGACTTCGCAAATCATATTACATCTTACCATGAAACATAGAAATGAGATGCGATATCGCGTTATAAGATGCATTAGAACTCTATTGCTACGATACCTAGACATCTGCAATCGCTACTTCCTTGCAAGGAAGTGTCGCATTTACATTCATTTGAAGTGTAGACGAGGAATACATAACACTTCACAAATCATATTACATCTTACCATGAAACATAGAAATGAGATGCGATATCGCGTTATAAGAAGCATTAGAACTCTATTGCTACGATACCTAGACATCTGCAGACGCTATTTCCTAGCAAGGAAGTGTCGCATTTACATTCATTTGAAGTGTAGACGAGGAATACATGACACTTCGCAAATCATGTTATATCTTACCATGAAACATAGAAATGAGATGCGATATCGCGTTTTAAGAATCATATGAACTCTATTGCTACGATACGTAGACATCTGCAAACGCTATTTCCTTGCAAGGAAGTGTCGCATTTACATTCATTTGAATCGTAGACGAGGAATGCATAACACTTCGCAAATCATGTTATATCTTACCATGAAACATAGAAATGAGATGCGATATCGCGTTTTAAGAATCATATGAACTCTATTGCTACGATACGTAGACATCTGCAAACGCTATTTCCTAGCGAGGAAGTGTCGCATTCACATTCATTTGAAGTGTAGACGAGGAATACATGACACTTCGCAAACCATATTATATCTTACCATGAAACATAGAAATGAGATGCGATATCGCGTTTTAAGAATCATAAGAACTCTATTGCTTCGATACGTAGACATCAGCAATCGCTACTTCCTTGCAAGGAAGTGTCGCATTTACATTCATTTGAAGTGTAGACGAGGAATACATAACACTTCGCAAATGATATTACATCTTACCATGAAACATAGAAATGAGATGCGATATCGCGTTTTAAGATGCATTAGAAATCTATAGCTACGATACGTAGACATCTGCAAACGCTATTTCCTTGCTAGGAAGTGTCGCATTTACACTCATTTGAATAGTAGACGAGGAATACATGATACTTCGCAAATCATATTATATCTTACCATGAAACGTAGAAATGAGATGCGATATCGCGTTTTAAGAAGCATTACATATCTATTGCTACTATACGTAGACATCTGCAAACGCTATTTCTTTGCAAGGAAGTGTCGCATTTACATTCATTTGAAGTGTAGGCGAGGAATACATAACTCTTCGCAAATCATATTATATCTTACCATGAAACATAGAAATGAGATGCGATGTCGCGTTTTAAGAAGCATTTGAAATCTATGGCTACGATACGTAGACATCTGCAAACGCTATCTCCTTGCTAGGAAGTGTCGCATTTACACTCATTTGAACAGTAGACGGGGAATACATGACACTTCGCAAATCATATTATATCTTACCATGAAACGTAGAAATGAGATGCGATATCGCGTTTTAAGAAGCATTACATGTCTATTGCTACTACACGTAGACATCTGCAAGCGCTATTTCCTAGTGAGGAAGTATCGCATTCACATTCATTTGAAGTGTAGACGAGGAATACATAAGACTTCGCAAATCATATTACATCTTACCATGAAACATAGAAATGAGATGCGATATCGCGTTATAAGAAGCATTAGAACTCTATTGCTACGATACCTAGACATCTGCAATCGCTACTTCCTTGAAAGGAAGTGTCGCATTTACATTCATTTGAAGTGTAGACGAGGAATACATAACACTTCGCAAATCATATTACATCTTACCATGAAACATAGAAATGAGATGCGATATCGCGTTATAAGAAGCATTAGAACTCTATTGCTACGATACCTAGACATCTGCAGACGCTATTTCCTAGCAAGGAAGTGTCGCATTTACATTCATTTGAAGTGTAGACGAGGAATACATGACACTTCGCAAATCATGTTATATCTTACCATGAAACATAGAAATGAGATGCGATATCGCGTTTTAAGAATCATATGAACTCTATTGCTACGATACGTAGACATCTGCAAACGCTATTTCCTAGCGAGGAAGTGTCGCATTCACATTCATTTGAAGTGTAGACGAGGAATACATGACACTTCGCAAATAATATTATATCTCACCATGAAACATAGAAATGAGATGCGATATCGCGTTTTAAGAATCATAAGAACTCTATTGCTGCGATACGTAGACATCTGCAAACGCTATTTCCTTGCAAGGAAGTGTCGCATTTACATTCATTTGAATCGTAGACGAGGAATGCATAACACTTCGCAAATCATGTTATATCTTACCATGAAACATAGAAATGAGATGCGATATCGCGTTTTAAGAATCATATGAACTCTATTGCTACGATACGTAGACATCTGCAAACGCTATTTCCTAGCGAGGAAGTGTCGCATTCACATTCATTTGAAGTGTAGACGAGGAATACATGACACTTCGCAAACCATATTATATCTTACCATGAAACATAGAAATGAGATGCGATATCGCGTTTTAAGAATCATAAGAACTCTATTGCTTCGATACGTAGACATCAGCAATCGCTACTTCCTTGCAAGGAAGTGTCGCATTTACATTCATTTGAAGTGTAGACGAGGAATACATAACACTTCGCAAATGATATTACATCTTACCATGAAACATAGAAATGAGATGCGATATCGCGTTTTAAGAAGCATTAGAAATCTATAGCTACGATACGTAGACATCTGCAAACGCTATTTCCATCCTAGGAGGTGTCGCATTTACACTCATTTGAATAGTAGACGAGGAATACATGACACTTCGCAAATCATATTATATCTTACCATGAAACGTAGAAATGAGATGCGATATCGCGTTTTAAGAAGCATTACATATCTATTGCTACTATACGTAGACATCTGCAAACGCTATTTCTTTGCAAGGAAGTGTCGCATTTACATTCATTTGAAGTGTAGGCGAGGAATACATAACTCTTCGCAAATCATATTATATCTTACCATGAAACATAGAAATGAGATGCGATATCGCGTTTTAAGAAGCATTTGAAATCTATGGCTACGATACGTAGACATCTGCAAACGCTATCTCCTTGCTAGGAAGTGTAGCATTTACACTCATTTGAACAGTAGACGGGGAATACATGACACTTCGCAAATCATATTATATATTACCATGAAACGTAGAAATGAGATGCGATATCGCGTTTTAAGAAGCATTACATGTCTATTGCTACTACACGTAGACATCTGCAAGCGCTATTTCCTAGTGAGGAAGTATCGCATTCACATTCATTTGAAGTGTAGACGAGGAATACATAACACTTCGCAAATCATGTTATATCTTACCATGAAACATAGAAATGAGATGCGATATCGCGTTTTAAGAATCATATGAACTCTATTGCTACGATACGTAGACATCTGCAAACGCTATTTCCTAGCGGGGAAGTGTCGCATTCACATTCATTTGAAGTGTAGACGAGGAATACATGACACTTCGCAAACCATATTATATCTTACCATGAAACATAGAAATGAGATGCGATATCGCGTTTTAAGAATCATAAGAACTCTATTGCTTCGATACGTAGACATCTGCAATCGCTACTTCCTTGCAAGGAAGTGTCGCATTTACATTCATTTGAAGTGTAGACGAGGAATACATAACACTTCGCAAATCATATTACATCTTACCATGAAACATAGAAATGAGATGCGATATCGCGTTATAAGAAGCATTAGAACTCTATTGCTACGATACCTAGACATCTGCAATCGCTACTTCCTTGCAAGGAAGTGTCGCATTTACATTCATTTGAAGTGTAGACGAGGAATACATAACACTTCGCAAATCATATTACATCTTACCATGATACATAGAAATGAGATGCGATATCGCGTTATAAGAAGCATTAGAACTCTATTGCTACGATACCTAGACATCTGCAGACGCTATTTCCTAGCAAGGTAGTGTCGCATTTACATTCATTTGAAGTGTGGACGAGGAATACATGACACTTCGCAAATCATGTTATATCTTACCATGAAACATAGAAATGAGATGCGATATCGCGTTTTAAGAATCATAAGAACTCTATTGCTTCGATACGTAGACATCTGCAATCGCTACTTCCTTGCAAGGAAGTGTCGCATTTACATTCATTTGAAGTGTAGACGAGGAATACATAACACTTCGGAAATGATATTACATCTTACCATGAAACATAGAAATGAGATGCGATATCGCGTTTTAAGAAGCATTAGAAATCTATAGCTACGATACGTAGACATCTGCAAACGCTATTTCCTTGCTAGGAAGTGTCGCATTTACACTCATTTGAATAGTAGACGAGGAATACATGACACTTCGCAAATCATATTATATCTTACCATGAAACGTAGAAATGAGATGCGATATCGCGTTTTAAGAAGCATTACATATCTATTGCTACTATACGTAGACATCTGCAAACGCTATTTCTTTGCAAGGAAGTGTCGCATTTACATTCATTTGAAGTGTAGGCGAGGAATACATAACTCTTCGCAAATCATATTATATCTTACCATGAAACATAGAAATGAGATGCGATATCGCGTTTTAAGAAGCATTTGAAATCTATGGCTACGATACGTAGACATCTGCAAACGCTATTTCCTTGCTAGGAAGTGTCGCATTTACACTCATTTGAATAGTAGACGAGGAATACATGACACTTCGCAAATCATATTATATCTTACCATGAAACGCAGAAATGAGATGCGATATCGCGTTTTAAGAAGCATTACATGTCTAATGCTACTACACGTAGACATCTGCAAGCGCTATTTCCTAGTGAGGAAGTATCGCATTCACATTCATTTGAAGTGTAGACGAGGAATACATAACACTTCGCAAATCATGTTATATCTTACCATGAAACATAGAAATGAGATGCGATATCGCGTTTTAAGAATCATATGAACTCTATTGCTACGATACGTAGACATCTGCAAACGCTATTTCCTAGCGAGGAAGTGTCGCATTCACATTCATTTGAAGTGTAGACGAGGAATACATGACACTTCGCAAATAATATTATATCTTACCATGAAACATAGAAATGAGATGCGATATCGCGTTTTAAGAATCATAAGAACTCTATTGCTGCGATACGTAGACATCTGCAAACGCTATTTCCTTGCAAGGAAGTGTCGCATTTACATTCATTTGAAGTGTAGGCGAGGAATACATAACTCTTCGCAAATCATATTATATCTTACCATGAAACATAGAAATGAGATGCGATATCGCGTTTTAAGAAGCATTTGAAATCTATGGCTACGATACGTAGACAACTGCAAACGCTATCTCCTTGCTAGGAAGTGTCGCATTTACACTCAATTGAATAGTAGACGGGGAATACATGACACTTCGCAAATCATATTATATCTTACCATGAAACGTAGAAATGAGATGCGATATCGCGTTTTAAGAAGCATTACATGTCAATTGCTACTACACGTAGACATCTGCAAGCGCTATTTCCTAGTGAGGAAGTATCGCATTCACATTCATTTGAAGTGTAGACGAGGAATACATAACACTTCGCAAATCATGTTATATCTTACCATGAAACATAGAAATGAGATGCGATATCGCGTTTTAAGAATCATATGAACTCTATTGCTACGATACGTAGACATCTGCAAACGCTATTTCCTAGCGAGGAAGTGTCGCATTCACATTCATTTGAAGTGTAGACGAGGAATACATGACACTTCGCAAACCATATTATATCTTACCATGAAACATAGAAATGAGATGCGATATCGCGTTTTAAGAATCATAAGAACTCTATTGCTTCGATACGTAGACATCTGCAATCGCTACTTCCTTGCAAGGAAGTGTCGCATTTACATTCATTTGAAGTGTAGACGAGGAATACATAACACTTCGCAAATCATATTACATCTTACCAGGAAACATAGAAATGAGATGCGATATCGCGTTATATGAAGCATTAGAACTCTATTGCTACGATACCTAGACATCTGCAATCGCTACTTCCTTGCAAGGAAGTGTCGCATTTACATTCATTTGAAGTGTAGACGAGGAATACATGACACTTCGCAAATCATGTTATATCTTACCATGAAACATAGAAATGAGATGCGATATCGCGTTTTAAGAATCATAAGAACTCTATTGCTTCGATACGTAGACATCTGCAATCGCTACTTCCTTGCAAGGAAGTGTCGCATTTACATTCGTTTGAAGTGTAGACGAGGAATACATAACACTTGGCAAATCATATTACATCTTACCATGAAACATAGAAATGAGATGCGATATCGCGTTATAAGAAGCATTAGAACTCTATTGCTACGATACCTAGACATCTGCAATCGCTACTTCCTTGCAAGGAAGTGTCGCATTTACATTCATTTGAAGTGTAGACGAGGAATACATGACACTTCGCAAATCATGTTATATCTTACCATGAAACATAGAAATGAGATGCGATATCGCGTTTTAAGAATCATATGAACTCTATTGCTACGATACGTAGACATCTGCAAACGCTATTTCCTAGCGAGGAAGTGTCGCATTCACATTCATTTGAAGTGTAGACGAGGAATACATGACACTTCGCAAATCATATTATATCTTACCATGAAACATAGAAATGAGATGCGATATCGCGTTTTAAGAATCATAAGAACTCTATTGCTGCGATACGTAGACACCTGCAAACGCTATTTCCTTGCAAGGAAGTGTCGCATTTACATTCATTTGAATCGTAGACGAGGAATGCATAACACTTCGCAAATCATATTATATCTTTCCATGAAACATAGAAATGTGATGCGATATCGCGTTTTAAGAAGCATTAGAAAGCTATTGCTACGATACGTAGACATCTGCAAACGCTATTTTCTAGTGAGGAAGTATCGCATTCACATTCATTTGAAGTGTAGACGAGGAATACATAACACTTCGCAAATCATGTTATAACTTACCATGAAACATAGAAATGAGATGCGATATCGCGTTTTAAGAATCATATGAACTCTATTGCTACGATACGTAGACATCTGCAAACGCTATTTCCTAGCGAGGAAGTGTCGCATTCACATTCATTTGAAGTGTAGACGAGGAATACATGACACTTCGCAAACCATATTATATCTTACCATGAAACATAGAAAAGAGATGCGATATCGCGTTTTAAGAATCATAAGAACTCTATTGCTTCGATACGTAGACATCAGCAATCGCTACTTCCTTGCAAGGAAGTGTCGCATTTACATTCATTTGAAGTGTAGACGGGGAATACATAACACTTCGCAAATGATATTACATCTTACCATGAAACATAGAAATGAGATGCGATATCGCGTATTAAGAAGCATTAGAAATCTATAGCTACGATACGTAGACATCTGCAAACGCTATTTCCTTGCTAGGAAGTGTCGCATTTACACTCATTTGAATAGTAGACGAGGAATACATGACACTTCGCAAATCATATTATATCTTACCATGAAACGTAGAAATGAGATGCGATATCGCGTTTTAAGAAGCATTTGAAATCTATGGCTACGATACGTAGACATCTGCAAACGCTATTTCCTTGCAAGGAAGTGTCGCATTTACATTCATTTGAATCGTAGACGAGGAATGCATAACACTTCGCAAATCATATTATATCTTTCCATGAAACATAGAAATGTGATGCGATATCGCGTTTTAAGAAGCATTAGAAAGCTATTGCTACGATACGTAGACATCTGCAAACGCTATTTTCTAGTGAGGAAGTATCGCATTCACATTCATTTGTCGTGTAGACGAGGAATACATAACACTTCGCAAATCATGTTATATCTTACCATGAAACATAGAAATGAGATGCGATATCGCGTTTTAAGAATCATATGAACTCTATTGCTACGATACGTAGACATCTGCAAACGCTATTTCCTAGCGAGGAAGTGTCGCATTCACATTCATTTGAAGTGTAGACGAGGAATACATGACACTTCGCAAACCATATTATATCTTAACATGAAACATAGAAATGAGATGCGATATCGCGTTTTAAGAATCGTAAGAACTCTATTGCTTCGATACGTAGACATCTGCAATCGCTACTTCCTTGCAAGGAAGTGTCGCATTTACATTCATTTGAAGTGTAGACGAGGAATACATAACACTTCGCAAATCATATTACATCTTACCATGAAACGTAGAAATGAGATGCGATATCGCGTTATGAGAAGCATTAGAACTCTATTGCTACGATACCTAGACATCTGCAGACGCTATTTCCTAGCAAGGAAGTGTCGCATTTACATTCATTTGAAGTGTAGACGAGGAATACATGACACTTCGCAAATCATGTTATATCTTACCATGAAACATAGAAATGAGATGCGATATCGCGTTTTAAGAATCATATGAACTCTATTGCTACGATACGTAGACATCTACAAACGCTATTTCCTAGCGAGGAAGTGTCGCATTCACATTCATTTGAAGTGTAGACGAGGAATACATGACACTTCGCAAATCATATTATATCTTACCATGAAACATAGAAATGAGATGCGATATCGCGTTTTAAGAGGCATTAGAAATCTATAGCTACGATACGTAGACATCTGCAAACGCTATTTCCTTGCTAGGAAGTGTCACATTTACACTCATTTGAATAGTAGACGAGGAATACATTACACTTCGCAAATCATATTATATCTTACCATGAAACGTAGAAATGAGATGCGATATCGCGTTTTAAGAAGCATTACATATCTATTGCTACTATACGTAGACATCTGCAAACGCTATTTCTTTGCAAGGAAGTGTCGCCTTTACATTCATTTGAAGTGTAGGCGAGGAATACATAACTCTTCGCAAATCATGTTATATCTTACCATGAAACATAGAAATGAGATGCGATATCGCGTTTTAAGAAGCATTTGAAATCTATGGCTACGATACGTAGAAATCTGCAAACGCTATCTCCTTGCTAGGAAGTGTCGCATTTACACTCATTTGAATAGTAGACGAGGAATACATGACACTTCGCAAATCATATTATATCTTACCATGAAACGTAGAAATGAGATGCGATATCGCGTTTTAAGAAGCATTTGAAATCTATGGCTACGATACGTAGACATCTGCAAACGCTATTTCCTTGCAAGGAAGTGTCGCATTTACATTCATTTGAATCGTAGACGAGGAATGCATAACACTTCGCAAATCATATTATATCTTTCCATGAAACATAGAAATGTGATGCGATATCGCGTTTTAAGAAGCATTAGAAAGCTATTGCTACGATACGTAGATATCTGCAAACGCTATTTTCTAGTGAGGAAGTATCGCATTCACATTCATTTGTCGTGTAGACGAGGAATACATAACACTTCGCAAATCATGTTATATCTTACCATGAAACATAGAAATGAGATGCGATATCGCGTTTTAAGAATCATATGAACTCTATTGCTACGATACGTAGACATCTGCAAACGCTATTTCCTAGCGAGGAAGTGTCGCATTCACATTCATTTGAAGTGTAGACGAGGAATACATGACACTTCGCAAACCATATTATATCTTAACATGAAACATAGAAATGAGATGCGATATCGCGTTTTAAGAATCGTAAGAACTCTATTGCTTCGATACGTAGACATCTGCAATCGCTACTTCCTTGCAAGTAAGTGTCGCATTTACATTCATTTGAAGTGTAGACGAGGAATACATAACACTTCGCAAATCATATTACATCTTACCATGAAACGTAGAAATGAGATGCGATATCGCGTTATGAGAAGCATTAGAACTCTATTGCTACGATACCTAGACATCTGCAGACGCTATTTCCTAGCAAGGAAGTGTCGCATTTACATTCATTTGAAGTGTAGACGAGGAATACATGACACTTCGCAAATCATTTTATATCTTACCATGAAACATAGAAATGAGATGCGATATCGGGTTTTAAGAATCATATGAACTCTATTGCTACGATACGTAGACATCTACAAACGCTATTTCCTAGCGAGGAAGTGTCGCATTCACATTCATTTGAAGTGTAGACGAGGAATACATGACACTTCGCAAATCATATTATATCTTACCATGAAACATAGAAATGAGATGCGATATCGCGTTTTAAGAAGCATTAGAAATCTATAGCTACGATACGTAGACATCTGCAAACGCTATTTCCTTGCTAGGAAGTGTCACATTTACACTCATTTGAATAGTAGACGAGGAATACATTACACTTCGCAAATCATATTATATCTTACCATGAAACGTAGAAATGAGATGCGATATCGCGTTTTAAGAAGCATTACATATCTATTGCTACTATACGTAGACATCTGCAAACGCTATTTCTTTGCAAGGAAGTGTCGCCTTTACATTCATTTGAAGTGTAGGCGAGGAATACATAACACTTCGCAAATCATGTTATATCTTACCATGAAACATAGAAATGAGATGCGATATCGCGTTTTAAGAAGCATTTGAAATCTATGGCTACGATACGTAGACATCTGCAAACGCTATCTCCTTGCTAGGAAGTGTCGCATTTACACTCATTTGAATAGTAGACGAGGAATACATGACACTTCGCAAATCATATTATATCTTACCATGAAACGTAGAAATGAGATGCGATATCGCGTTTTATGAAGCATTACATACCTATTGCTACGATACGTAGATATCTGCAAACGCTATTTCTTTGCAAGGAAGTGTCGCATTTACATTCATTTGAAGTGTAGACGAGAAATACGTAGCACTTCGCAAATCATATTATATCTTACCATGAAACATAGAAATGAGATGCGATATCGCGTTTTAAGAAGCATTAGAAAGCTATTGCTACGATACGTAGACATCTGCATACGCTATTTCC
This sequence comes from Xylocopa sonorina, assembly GCF_050948175.1. NCBI lineage: Eukaryota > Metazoa > Arthropoda > Insecta > Hymenoptera > Apidae > Xylocopa > Xylocopa sonorina. The sequence goes on from NW_027490350.1 coordinate 345,231, forward strand.
TAGCGAGGAAGTATCGCATTCACATTCATTTGAAGTGTAGACGAGGAATACATAACACTTCGCAAATCATGTTATATCTTACCATGAAACATAGAAATGAGATGCGATATCGCGTTTTAAGAATCATATGAACTCTATTGCTACGATACGTAGACATCTGCAAACGCTATTTCCTAGCGAGGAAGTGTCGCATTCACATTCATTTGAAGTGTAGACGAGGAATACATGACACTTCGCAAATCATATTATATCTTACCATGAAACATAGAAATGAGATGCGATATCGCGTTTTAATAATCATAAGAATCCTAGTGCTTCGATACGTAGACATCTGCAATCGCTACTTCCTTGCAAGGAAGTGTCGCATTTACATTCATTTGAAGTGTAGACGAGGAATACATAGCACTTCGCAAATCATATTACATCTTACCATGAAACATAGAAATGAGATGCGATATCGCGTTATAAGAAGCATTAGAACTCTATTGCTACGATACCTAGACATCTGCAGACGCTATTTCCTAGCAAGGAAGTGTCGCATTTACATTCATTTGAAGTGTAGACGAGGAATACATGACACTTCGCAAATCATATTATATCTTACCATGAAACATAGAAATGAGATGCGATATCGCGTTTTAAGAAGCATTACATATCTATTGCTACGATACGTAGACATCTGCAAACGCTATTTCTTTGCAAGGAAGTGTCGCATTTACATTCATTTGAAGTGTTGACGAGGAATACATAACACTTCGCAAATCATATTATATCTTACCATGAAACATAGAAATGAGATGCGATATCGCGCTTTAAGAAGCATTAGAACTCTATTGCTACGATAGGTAGACATCTGCAAACGCTATTTCCTTGCAAGGAAGTGTCGCATTTACATTCATTTGAAGTGTAGACGAGGAATACATAACACTTCGCAAATCATATTATATTTTACCATGAAACATAGAAATGTGATGCGATATCGCGTTTCAAGAAGCATTAGAAAGCTATTGCTACGATACGTAGACATCTGCATACGCTATTTCCTAGCGAGGAAGTATCGCATTCACATTCATTTGAAGTGTAGACGAGGAATACATAACACTTCGCAAATCATGTTATATCTTACCATGAAACATAGAAATGAGATGCGATATCGCGTTTTAAGTATCATATGAACTTTATTGCTACGATACGTAGACATCTGCAAACGCTATTTCCTAGCTAGGAAGTGTCGCATTAACATTCATTTGAAGTGTAGACGAGGAATACATGACACTTCGCAAATCATATTATATCTTACCATGAAACATAGAAATGAGATGCGATATCGCGTTTTAAGAATCATAAGAACTCTATTGCTTCGATACGTAGACATCTGCAATCGCTACTTCCTTGCAAGGAAGTGTCGCATTTACATCCATTTGAAGTGTAGACGTGGAATACATAACACTTCGCAAATCATATTACACCTTACCAAGAAACATAGAAATGAGATGCGATATCGCGTTATAAGAAGCATTAGAACTGTATTGCTACGATACCTAGACATCTGCAGACGCTATTTCCTAGCAAGGAAGTGTCGCATTTACATTCATTTGAAGTGTAGACGAGGAATACATGACACTTCGCAAATCATATTATATCTTACCATGAAACATAGAATTGAGATGCGTTATCGCGTTTTAAGAAGCATTACATATCTATTGCTACGATACGTAGACATCTGCAAACGCTATTTCTTTGCAAGGAAGTGTCGCATTTACATTCATTTGAAGTGTAGACGAGGAATATATAACACTTCGCAAATCATATTATATCTTACCATGAAACATAGAAATGAGATGCGATATCGCGTTTTAAGAAGCATTACATATCTATTGCTACGATACGTAGACATCTGCAAACGCTATTTCCTTGCAAGGAAGTGTCGCATTTACATTCATTTGAAGTGTAGACGAGGAATACATAACACTTCACAAATCATATTATATCTTACCATGAAACATAGAAATGAGATGCGATATCGCGTTTTAAGAATCATAAGAACACTATTGCTACGATACGTAGACATCTACAAACGCTATTTCCTAGCGAGGAAGTGTCGCATTCACATTCATTTGAAGTGTAGACGAGGAATACATGACACTTCGCAAATCATATTATATCTTACCATGAAACATAGAAATGAGATGCGATATCGCGTTTTAAGAAGCATTAGAAATCTATAGCTACGATACGTAGACATCTGCAAACGCTATTTCCTTGCTAGGAAGTGTCGCATTTACACTCATTTGAATAGTAGACGAGGAATACATGACACTTCGCAAAACATATTATATCTTACCATGAAACGTAGAAAGGAGATGCGATATCGCGTTTCAAGAAGCATTACATTTTTTTTTGCTACTATACGTAGACATCTGCAAACGCTATTTCTTTGCAAGGAAGTGTCGCATTTACATTCATTTGAAGTGTAGACGAGGAATACATAACACTTCACAAATCATATTATATCTTACCATGAAACATAGAAATGAGGTGCGATATCGCGTTATGAGAAGCATTAGAACTCTATTGCTACGATACCTAGACATCTGCAGACGCTATTTCCTAGCAAGGAAGTGTCGCATTTACATTCATTTGAAGTGTAGACGAGGAATACATGACACTTCGCAAATCATATTATATCTTACCATGAAACATAGAAATGAGATGCGATATCGCGTTTTAAGAAGCATTAGAAATCTATTGCTACGATACGTAGACATCTGCAAACACTATTTCTTTGCAAGGAAGTGTCGCATTTACATTCATTTGAAGTGTAGACGAGGAATACATAACACTTCGCAAATCATATTATGTCTTACCAAGAAACATAGAAATGAGGTGCGATATCGCGTTTTAAGAAGCATTAGAACTCTATCGCTACGATACCTAGACATCTGCAGACGCTATTTCCTAGCAAGGAAGTGTCGCATTTACATTCATTTGAAGTGTAGACGAGGAATACATGACACTTCGCAAATCATATTATATCTTACCATGAAACATAGAAATGAGATGCGATATCGCGTTTTAAGAAGCATTACATATCTATTGCTACGATACGTAGACATCTGCAGACGCTATTTCCTAGCAAGGAAGTATCGCATTTACATTCATTTGAAGTGTAGACGAGGAATACATGACACTTCGCAAATCATGTTATATCTTACCATGAAACATAGAAATGAGATGCGATATCGCGTTTTAAGAATCATATGAACTCTATTGCTACGATACGTAGACATCTATAAACGCTATTTCCTAGCGAGGAAGTGTCGCATTCACATTCATTTGAAGTGTAGACGAGGAATACATGACACTTCGCAAATCATATTATATCTTACCATGAAACATAGAAATGAGATGCGATATCGCGTTTTAAGAAGCATTAGAAATCTATAGCTACGATACGTAGACATCTGCAAACGCTATTTCCTTGCTAGGAAGTGTCGCATTTACACTCATTTGAATAGTAGACGAGGAATACATGACACTTCACAAATCATATTATATCTTCCCATGAAACATAGAAATGAGATGCGATATCGCGTTTTAAGAAGCATTACATATCTATTGCTACGATACGTAGACATCTGCAAACGCTATTTCCTTGCTAGGAAGTGTCGCATTCACATTCATTTGAAGTGTAGACGAGGAATACATAACACTTCGCAAATCATGTTATATCTTACCATGAAACATAGAAATGAGATGCGATATCGCGTTTTAAGTATCATATGAACTTTATTGCTACGATACGTAGACATCTGCAAACGCTATTTCCTAGCGAGGAAGTGTCGCATTCACATTCATTTGAAGTGTAGACGAGGAATACATGACACTTCGCAAATCATATTATATCTTACCATGAAACATAGAAATGAGATGCGATATCGCGTTTTAAGAATCATAAGAACTCTATTGCTTCGATACGTAGACATCTGCAATCGCTACTTCCTTGCAAGCAAGTGTCGCATTTACATCCATTTGAAGTGTAGACGTGGAATACATAACACTTCGCAAATCATATTACACCTTACCAAGAAACAAAGAAATGAGATGCGATATCGCGTTATAAGAAGCATTAGAACTGTATTGCTACGATACCTAGACATCTGCAGACGCTATTTCCTAGCAAGGAAGTGTCGCATTTACATTCATTTGAAGTGTAGACGAGGAATACATAACACTTCTCAAATCATATTATATCTTACCATGAAACATAGAAATGAGATGCGATATCGCGTTTTAAGAATCATAAGAACTCTATTGCTACGATACGTAGACAACTGCAAACGCTATTTCCTTGCAAGGAAGTGTTGCATTTACATTCATTTGAATCGCATACGAGGAATGCATAAGACTTCAAAAATGAATATTATATCTTATCATGAAACATAGATATGAGATGCAATATCTCGTTTTAAGAAGCATTTAAACTCTATTGCTTCGATACGTAGACATCAGCAAACGCTATTTCCTTGCAAGGAAGTGTCGCATTTACATTCATTTCATGTGTAGACGAGGAATACATAACACTTCGCAAATCATATTATATCTTACCATGAAACATAGAAATGAGATGCGATATCTCGTTTTAAGAAGCATTAGAACACTATTGCTACGATAGGTAGACAACTGCAAACGCTATTTCCTTGCAAGGAAGTGTCGCATTTACATTCATTTGAAGTGTAGACGAGGAATACATAACACTTCGCAAATCATACTATATCTTACCACGAAACATAGAAATGTGATGCGATATCGCGTTTTAAGAAGCATTAGAAAGCTATTGCTACGATACGTAGACATCTGCAAACGCTGTTTCCTTGCTAGGAAGTGTCGCATTTACACTCATTTGAATAGTAGACGAGGAATACATGACACTTCGCAAATCATATTATATCTTACCATGAAACGTAGAAATGAGATGCGATATCGCGTTTTATGAAGCATTACATACCTATTGCTACGATACGTAGATATCTGCAAACGCTATTTCTTTGCAAGGAAGTGTCGCATTTACATTCATTTGAAGTGTAGACGAGGAATACGTAGCACTTCGCAAATCATATTATATCTTACCATGAAACATAGAAATGAGATGCGATATCGCGTTTTAAGAAGCATTAGAAAGCTATTGCTACGATACGTAAACATCTGCAAACGCTATTTTCTAGTGAGGAAGTATCGCATTCACATTCATTTGAAGTGCAGACGAGGAATACATAACACTTCGCAAATCATATTACATCTTACCATGAAACATAGAAATGAGATGCGATATCGCGTTTTAAGAATCATAAGAACACAATTGCTACGATACGTAGACATCTGAAAACGCTATTTCCTTGCAAGGAAGTGTCGCATTTACATTCATTTGAATCGTAGACGAGGAATGCATAATACTTCGCAAATCATATTATATCTTTCCATGAAACATAGAAATGTGATGCGATATCGCGTTTTAAGAAGCATTAGAAAGCTATTGCTACGATACGTAGACATCTGCAAACGCCATTTTCTAGTAAGGAAGTATCGCATTCACATTCATTTGAAGTGTAGACGAGGAATACATAACACTTCGCAAATCATGTTATATCTTACCATGAAACGTAGAAATGAGATGCGATATCGCGTTATGAGAAGCATTAGAACTCTATTGCTACGATACCTAGACATCTGCAGACGCTATTTCCTAGCAAGGAAGTGTAGCATTTACATTCATTTGAAGTGTAGACGAGGAATACATGACACTTCGCAAATCATGTTATATCTTACCATGAAACATAGAAATGAGATGCGATATCGCGTTTTAAGAAGCATTTGAAATCTATGGCTACGATACGTAGACATCTGCAAACGCTATCTCCTTGCTAGGAAGTGTCGCATTTACACTCATTTGAATAGTAGACGAGGAATACATGACACTTCGCAAATCATATTATATCTTACCATGAAACGTAGAAATGAGATGCGATATCGCGTTTTATGAAGCATTACATACCTATTGCTACGATACGTAGATATCTGCAAACGCTATTTCTTTGCAAGGAAGTGTCGCATTTACATTCATTTGAAGTGTAGACGAGGATAACGTAGCACTTCGCAAATCATATTATATCTTACCATGAAACATAGAAATGAGATGCGATATCGCGTTTTAAGAAGCATTAGAAAGCTATTGCTACGATACGTAGACATCTGCATACGCTATTTCCTAGCGAGGAAGTATCGCATTCACATTCATTTGAAGTGTAGACGAGGAATACATAACACTTCGCAAATCATGTTATATCTTACCATGAAACACAGAAATGAGATGCGATATCGCGTTTTAAGAATCATATGAACTCTATTGCTACGATACGTAGACATCTGCAAACGCTATTTCCTAGCGAGGAAGTGTCGCATTCACATTCATTTGAAGTGTAGACGAGGAATACATGACACTTCGCAAATCATATTATATCTTACCATGAAACATAGAAATGAGATGCGATATCGCGTTTTAATAATCATAAGAATCCTATTGCTTCGATACGTAGACATCTGCAATCGCTACTTCCTTGCTAGGAAGTGTCGCATTTACACTCATTTGAATAGTAGACGAGGAATACATGACACTTCACAAATCATATTATATCTTCCCATGAAACATAGAAATGAGATGCGATATCGCGTTTTAAGAAGCATTACATATCTATTGCTACGATACGTAGACATCTGCAAACGCTATTTCCTTGCTAGGAAGTGTCGCATTCACATTCATTTGAAGTGTAGACGAGGAATACATAACACTTCGCAAATCATGTTATATCTTACCATGAAACATAGAAATGAGATGCGATATCGCGTTTTAAGTATCATATGAACTTTATTGCTACGATACGTAGACATCTGCAAACGCTATTTCCTAGCGAGGAAGTGTCGCATTCACATTCATTTGAAGTGTAGACGAGGAATACATGACACTTCGCAAATCATATTATATCTTACCATGAAACATAGAAATGAGATGCGATATCGCGTTTTAAGAATCATAAGAACTCTATTGCTTCGATACGTAGACATCTGCAATCGCTACTTCCTTGCAAGCAAGTGTCGCATTTACATCCATTTGAAGTGTAGACGTGGAATACATAACACTTCGCAAATCATATTACACCTTACCAAGAAACAAAGAAATGAGATGCGATATCGCGTTATAAGAAGCATTAGAACTGTATTGCTACGATACCTAGACATCTGCAGACGCTATTTCCTAGCAAGGAAGTGTCGCATTTACATTCATTTGAAGTGTAGACGAGGAATACATAACACTTCTCAAATCATATTATATCTTACCATGAAACATAGAAATGAGATGCGATATCGCGTTTTAAGAATCATAAGAACTCTATTGCTACGATACGTAGACAACTGCAAACGCTATTTCCTTGCAAGGAAGTGTTGCATTTACATTCATTTGAATCGCATACGAGGAATGCATAAGACTTCAAAAATGAATATTATATCTTATCATGAAACATAGATATGAGATGCAATATCTCGTTTAAAGAAGCATTTAAACTCTATTGCTTCGATACGTAGACATCAGCAAACGCTATTTCCTTGCAAGGAAGTGTCGCATTTACATTCATTTCATGTGTAGACGAGGAATACATAACACTTCGCAAATCATATTATATCTTACCATGAAACATAGAAATGAGATGCGATATCTCGTTTTAAGAAGCATTAGAACACTATTGCTACGATAGGTAGACAACTGCAAACGCTATTTCCTTGCAAGGAAGTGTCGCATTTACATTCATTTGAAGTGTAGACGAGGAATACATAACACTTCGCAAATCATACTATATCTTACCACGAAACATAGAAATGTGATGCGATATCGCGTTTTAAGAAGCATTAGAAAGCTATTGCTACGATACGTAGACATCTGCAAACGCTGTTTCCTTGCTAGGAAGTGTCGCATTTACACTCATTTGAATAGTAGACGAGGAATACATGACACTTCGCAAATCATATTATATCTTACCATGAAACGTAGAAATGAGATGCGATATCGCGTTTTATGAAGCATTACATACCTATTGCTACGATACGTAGATATCTGCAAACGCTATTTCTTTGCAAGGAAGTGTCGCATTTACATTCATTTGAAGTGTAGACGAGGAATACGTAGCACTTCGCAAATCATATTATATCTTACCATGAAACATAGAAATGAGATGCGATATCGCGTTTTAAGAAGCATTAGAAAGCTATTGCTACGATACGTAAACATCTGCAAACGCTATTTTCTAGTGAGGAAGTATCGCATTCACATTCATTTGAAGTGCAGACGAGGAATACATAACACTTCGCAAATCATATTACATCTTACCATGAAACATAGAAATGAGATGCGATATCGCGTTTTAAGAATCATAAGAACACTATTGCTACGATACGTAGACATCTGAAAACGCTATTTCCTTGCAAGGAAGTGTCGCATTTACATTCATTTGAATCGTAGACGAGGAATGCATAATACTTCGCAAATCATATTATATCTTTCCATGAAACATAGAAATGTGATGCGATATCGCGTTTTAAGAAGCATTAGAAAGCTATTGCTACGATACGTAGACATCTGCAAACGCCATTTTCTAGTAAGGAAGTATCGCATTCACATTCATTTGAAGTGTAGACGAGGAATACATAACACTTCGCAAATCATGTTATATCTTACCATGAAACGTAGAAATGAGATGCGATATCGCGTTATGAGAAGCATTAGAACTCTATTGCTACGATACCTAGACATCTGCAGACGCTATTTCCTTGCAAGGAAGTGTAGCATTTACATTCATTTGAAGTGTAGACGAGGAATACATGACACTTCGCAAATCATGTTATATCTTACCATGAAACATAGAAATGAGATGCGATATCGCGTTTTAAGAAGCATTTGAAATCTATGGCTACGATACGTAGACATCTGCAAACGCTATCTCCTTGCTAGGAAGTGTCGCATTTACACTCATTTGAATAGTAGACGAGGAATACATGACACTTCGCAAATCATATTATATCTTACCATGAAACATAGAAATGAGATGCGATATCGCGTTTTAAGAAGCATTAGAAAGCTATTGCTACGATACGTAGACATCTGCATACGCTATTTCCTAGCGAGGAAGTATCGCATTCACATTCATTTGAAGTGTAGACGAGGAATACATAACACTTCGCAAATCATGTTATATCTTACCATGAAACACAGAAATGAGATGCGATATCGCGTTTTAAGAATCATATGAACTCTATTGCTACGATACGTAGACATCTGCAAACGCTATTTCCTAGCGAGGAAGTGTCGCATTCACATTCATTTGAAGTGTAGACGAGGAATACATGACACTTCGCAAATCATATTATATCTTACCATGAAACATAGAAATGAGATGCGATATCGCGTTTTAATAATCATAAGAATCCTATTGCTTCGATACGTAGACATCTGCAATCGCTACTTCCTTGCAAGGAAGTGTCGCATTTACATTCATTTGAAGTGTAGACGAGGAATACATAACACTTCGCAAATCATATTACATCTTACCATGAAACATAGAAATGAGATGCGATATCGCGTTTTAAGAAGCATTACATATCTATTGCTACGATACGTAGACATCTGCAAACGCTATTTCTTTGCAAGGAAGTGTCGCATTTACATTCATTTGAAGTGTAGACGAGGAATACATAACACTTCACAAATCATATTATATCTTACCATGAAACATAGAAATGAGACGCGATATCGCGTTTTAAGTATCATAAGAACTCTATTGCTACGATACGTAGACAACTGCAAACGCTATTTCCTTGCAAGGAAGTGTCGCATTTACATTCATTTGAAGTGTAGACGAGGAATACATGACACTTCGCAAATCATGTTATATCTTACCATGAAACATAGAAATGAGATGCGATATCGCGTTTTAAGAATCATATGAACTCTATTGCTACGATACGTGGACATCTACAAACGCTATTTCCTAGCGAGGAAGTGTCGCATTCACATTCATTTGAAGTGTAGACGAGGAATACATGACACTTCGCATATCATATTATATCTTACCATGAAACATAGAAATGAGATGCGATATCGCGTTTTAAGAAGCATTAGAAATCTATAGCTACTATACGTAGACATCTGCAAACGCTATTTCTTTGCAAGGAAGTGTCGCATTTACATTCATTTGAAGTGTAGGCGAGGAATACATAACACTTCGCAAATCATGTTATATCTTACCATGAAACATAGAAATGAGATGCGATATCGCGTTTTAAGAAGCATTTGAAATCTATGGCTACGATACGTAGACATCTGCAAACGCTATCTCCTTGCTAGGAAGTGTCGCATTTACACTCATTTGAATAGTAGACGAGGAATACATGACACATCGCAAATCATATTATATCTTACCATGAAACGTAGAAATGAGATGCGATATCGCGTTTTATGAAGCATTACATACCTATTGCTACGATACGTAGATATCTGCAAACGCTATTTCTTTGCAAGGAAGTGTCGCATTTACATTCATTTGAAGTGTAGACGAGGATAACGTAGCACTTCGCAAATCATATTATATCTTACCATGAAACATAGAAATGAGATGCGATATCGCGTTTTAAGAAGCATTAGAAAGCTATTGCTACGATACGTAGACATCTGCATACGCTATTTCCTAGCGAGAAAGTATCGCATTCACATTCATTTGAAGTGTAGACGAGGAATACATAACACTTCGCAAATCATGTTATATCTTACCATGAAACATAGAAATGAGATGCGATATCGCGTTTTAAGAATCATATGAACTCTATTGCTACGATACGTAGACATCTGCAAACGCTATTTCCTAGCGAGGAAGTGTCGCATTCACATTCATTTGAAGTGTAGACGAGGAATACATGACACTTCGCAAATCATATTATATCTTACCATGAAACATAGAAATGAGATGCGATATCGCGTTTTAATAATCATAAGAATCCTATTGCTTCGATACGTAGACATCTGCAATCGCTACTTCCTTGCAAGGAAGTGTCGCATTTACATTCATTTGAAGTGTAGACGAGGAATACATAACACTTCGCAAATCATATTACATCTTACCATGAAACATAGAAATGAGATGCGATATCGCGTTTTAAGAAGCATTACATATCTATTGCTACGATACGTAGACATCTGCAAACGCTATTTCTTTGCAAGGAAGTGTCGCATTTACATTCATTTGAAGTGTAGACGAGGAATACATAACACTTCACAAATCATATTATATCTTACCATGAAACATAGAAATGAGACGCGATATCGCGTTTTAAGTATCATAAGAACTCTATTGCTACGATACGTAGACAACTGCAAACGCTATTTCCTTGCAAGGAAGTGTCGCATTTACATTCATTTGAAGTGTAGACGAGGAATACATGACACTTCGCAAATCATGTTATATCTTACCATGAAACATAGAAATGAGATGCGATATCGCGTTTTAAGAATCATATGAACTCTATTGCTACGATACGTAGACATCTACAAACGCTATTTCCTAGCGAGGAAGTGTCGCATTCACATTCATTTGAAGTGTAGACGAGGAATACATGACACTTCGCATATCATATTATATCTTACCATGAAACATAGAAATGTGATGCGATATCGCGTTTTAAGAAGCATTAGAAATCTATAGCTACTATACGTAGACATCTGCAAACGCTATTTCTTTGCAAGGAAGTGTCGCATTTACATTCATTTGAAGTGTAGGCGAGGAATACATAACACTTCGCAAATCATGTTATATCTTACCATGAAACATAGAAATGAGATGCGATATCGCGTTTTAAGAAGCATTTGAAATCTATGGCTACGATACGTAGATATCTGCAAACGCTATCTCCTTGCTAGGAAGTGTCGCATTTACACTCATTTGAATAGTAGACGAGGAATACATGACACTTCGCAAATCATATTATATCTTACCATGAAACGTAGAAATGAGATGCGATATCGCGTTTTATGAAGCATTACATACCTATTGCTACGATACGTAGATATCTGCAAACGCTATTTCTTTGCAAGGAAGTGTCGCATTTACATTCATTTGAAGTGTAGACGAGGATAACGTAGCACTTCGCAAATCATATTATATCTTACCATGAAACATAGAAATGAGATGCGATATCGCGTTTTAAGAAGCATTAGAAAGCTATTGCTACGATACGTAGACATCTGCATACGCTATTTCCTAGCGAGAAAGTATCGCATTCACATTCATTTGAAGTGTAGACGAGGAATACATAACACTTCGCAAATCATGTTATATCTTACCATGAAACATAGAAATGAGATGCGATATCGCGTTTTAAGAATCATATGAAGTCTATTGCTACGATACGTAGACATCTGCAAACGCTATTTCCTAGCGAGGAAGTGTCGCATTCACATTCATTTGAAGTGTAGACGAGGAATACATGACACTTCGCAAATCATATTACATCTTACCATGAAACATAGAAATGAGATGCGATATCGCGTTTTAATAATCATAAGAATCCTATTGCTTCGATACGTAGACATCTGCATAGCTACTTCCTTGCAAGGAAGTGTCGCATTTACATTCATTTGAAGTGTAGACGAGGAATACATAACACTTCGCAGATCATATTACATCTTACCATGAAACATAGAAATGAGATGCGATATCGCGTTATAAGAAGCATTAGAACTCTATTGCTACGATACCTAGACATCTGCAGACGCTATTTCCTAGCAAGGAAGTGTCGCATTTACATTCATTTGAAGTGTAGGCGAGGAATACATGACACTTCGCAAATCATATTATATCTTACCATGAAACATAGAAATGAGATGCGTTATCGCGTTTTAGGAAGCATTACATATCTATTGCTACGATACGTAGACATCTGCAAACGATATTTCTTTGCAAGGAAGTGTCGCATTTACTTTCATTTGAAGTGTAGACGAGGAATACATAACACTTCGCAAATCATATTATATCTTACCATGAAACATAGAAATGAGATGCGATATCGCGTTTTAAGAAGCATTACATATCTATTGCTACGATACGTAGACATCTGCAAACGCTATTTCCTTGCAAGGAAGTGTCGCATTTACATACATTTGAAGTGTAGACGAGGAATACATAACACTTCACAAATCATATTATATCTTACCATGAAACATAGAAATGAGATGCGATATCGCGTTTTAAGAAGCATTTGAAATCTATGGCTACGATACGTAGACATCTGCAAACGCTATCTCCTTGCTAGGAAGTGTCGCATTTACACTCATTTGAATAGTAGACGAGGAATACATGACACTTCGCAAATCATATTATATCTTACCATGAAACGTAGAAATGAGATGCGATATCGCGTTTTAAGAAGCATTACATATCTATTGCTACTATACGTAGACATCTGCAAACGCTATTTCTTTGCAAGGAAGTGTCGCATTTACATTCATTTGAAGTGTAGACGAGGAATACATAACACTTCGCAAATCATGTTATATCTTACCATGAAACATAGAAATGAGATGCGATATCGCGTTTTAAGGAGCATTAGAACACTATTGCTACGATACGTAGACATCTGCAAACGCTATTTCCTAGCGAGGAAGTGTCGCATTCACATTCATTTCAAGTGTAGACGAGGAATACACAACACTTCGCAAATCATATTATATCTTACCATGAAACATAGAAATGAGATGCGATATCGCGTTTTAAGAAGCATTAGAACACTATCGCTACGACACCTAGACATCTGCAGACGCTATTTCCTACCACGGAAGTGTCGCATTTACATTCATTTGAAGTGTAGACGAGGAATACATAACACTTCGCAAATCATATTATATCTTACCATGAAACATAGAAATGAGATGCGATTTCGCGTTTTAAGAATCATAAGAACTCTATTGCTACGATACGTAGACAACTGCAAACGCTATTTCCTTGGAAGGAAGTGTCGCATTTACATTCATTTGAATCGTATACGAGGAATGCATAACACTTCGCAATGAATATTATATCTTACCATGAAACATGGAAATGAGATGCGATATCGCGTTTAAAGAAGCATTAGAACTCTATCGCTACGATACCTAGACATCTGCAGATGCTATTTCCTAGCAAGGAAGTGTCGCATTTACATTCATTTGAAGTGTAGACGAGGAATACATATCACTTCGCAAATCATGTTATATCTTACCATGAAACATAGAAATGAGATGCGATATCGCGTTTTAAGAATCATATGAACACTATTACTACGATACGTAGACATCTGCAAACGCTATTTCCTTGCAAGGAAGTGTCGCATTTACATTCATTTGAATCGCATACGAGGAATGCATAACACTTCGCAATGAATATTATATCTTATCATGAAACATAGATATGAGATGCAATATCTCGTTTTAAGAAGCATTTGAACTCTATTGCTTCGATACTTAGACATCTGCAGACGCTATTTCCTAGCACGGAAGTGTCGCGTTTACATTCATTTGAAGTGTAGACGAGGAATACATAACACTTCGCAAATCATATTATATCTTACCATGAAACATAGAAATGAGATGCGATATCGCGTTTTAAGAAGCATTTGAAATCTATGGCTACGATACGTAGACATCTGCAAACGCTATCTCCTTGCTAGGAAGTGTCGCATTTACACTCATTTGAATAGTAGACGAGGAATACATGACACTTCGCAAATCATATTATATCTTACCATGAAACGTAGAAATGAGATGCGATATCGCGTTTTAAGAAGCATTACATATCTATTGCTACTATACGTAGACATCTGCAAACGCTATTTCTTTGCAAGGAAGTGTCGCATTTACATTCATTTGAAGTGTAGACGAGGAATACATAACACTTCGCAAATCATGTTATATCTTACCATGAAACATAGAAATGAGATGCGATATCGCGTTTTAAGAAGCATTACATATCTATTGCTACGATACGTAGACATCTGCAAACGCTATTTCTTTGCAAGGAAGTGTCGCATTTACATTCATTTGAAGTGTAGGCGAGGAATACATAACACTTCGCAAATCATATTATATCTTACCATGAAACATAGAAATGAGATGCGATATCGCGTTTTAAGAAGCATTTGAAGTCTATGTCTACGATACGTAGCAATCTGCAAACGCTATCTCCTTGCTAGGAAGTGTCGCATTTACACTCATTTGAATAGTAGACGAGGAATACATGACACTTCGCAAATCATATTATATCTTACCATGAAACGTAGAAATGAGATGCGATATCGCGTTTTAAGGAGCATTAGAACACTATTGCTACGATACGTAGACATCTGCAAACGCTATTTCCTAGCGAGGAAGTGTCGCATTCACATTCATTTCAAGTGTAGACGAGGAATACACAACACTTCGCAAATCATATTATATCTTACCATGAAACATAGAAATGAGATGCGATATCGCGTTTTAAGAAGCATTAGAACACTATCGCTACGACACCTAGACATCTGCAGACGCTATTTCCTACCACGGAAGTGTCGCATTTACATTCATTTGAAGTGTAGACGAGGAATACATAACACTTCGCAAATCATATTATATCTTACCATGAAACATAGAAATGAGATGCGATTTCGCGTTTTAAGAATCATAAGAACTCTATTGCTACGATACGTAGACAACTGCAAACGCTATTTCCTTGGAAGGAAGTGTCGCATTTACATTCATTTGAATCGTATACGAGGAATGCATAACACTTCGCAATGAATATTATATCTTACCATGAAACATGGAAATGAGATGCGATATCGCGTTTAAAGAAGCATTAGAACTCTATCGCTACGATACCTAGACATCTGCAGATGCTATTTCCTAGCAAGGAAGTGTCGCATTTACATTCATTTGAAGTGTAGACGAGGAATACATATCACTTCGCAAATCATGTTATATCTTACCATGAAACATAGAAATGAGATGCGATATCGCGTTTTAAGAATCATATGAACACTATTACTACGATACGTAGACATCTGCAAACGCTATTTCCTTGCAAGGAAGTGTCGCATTTACATTCATTTGAATCGCATACGAGGAATGCATAACACTTCGCAATGAATATTATATCTTATCATGAAACATAGATATGAGATGCAATATCTCGTTTTAAGAAGCATTTGAACTCTATTGCTTCGATACTTAGACATCTGCAGACGCTATTTCCTAGCACGGAAGTGTCGCGTTTACATTCATTTGAAGTGTAGACGAGGAATACATAACACTTCGCAAATCATATTATATCTTATCATGAAACATAGATATGAGATGCAATATCTCGTTTTAAGAAGCATTTGAACTCTATTGCTTCGATACTTAGACATCTGCAATCGCTACTTCCTAGCAAGGAAGTGTCGCATTTACATTCATTTGAAGTGTAGACGAGGAATACATGACATTTCTCAAATCATATTATACCTTACCATGAAACATAGAAATGAGATGTGATATCTCGTTTTAAGAAGCATTAGAACACTATTGCTACGATAGGTAGACAACTGCAAACGCTATTTCCTTGCAAGGAAGTCTCGCATTTACATTCATTTGAAGTGAAGAGGAGGAATACATAACACTTCGCAAATCACATTATATCTTACCACGAAACATAGAAATGAGATGCGATATCGCGTTTTGAGAAGCATTAGAAAGCTATTGCTACGATACGTAGACATCTGCAAACGCTATTACTTAGCGAGGAAGTATCGCATTCACATTCATTTGAAGTGTAGACGAGGAATACACAACACTTCGCAAATCATGTTATATCTTACCATGAAACATAGAAATGAGATGCGATGTCGCGTTTTAAGGATCATATGAACTCTATTGCTACTATACGTAGACGTCTGCAATTGTTATTTCCTCGCAGGGAAGTGTCGCATTTACTTTCATTTGAATCGCAGACGAGGAATGCATAACTCTTCGCAATGAATATTATATCTTATCATGAAACATATATATGAGATGCAATAACTCGTTTTAAGAAGCATTTGAACTCTATTGCTACGATACCTAGATATCTGCAGACGCTATTTCCTAGCATGGAAGTGTCGCATTTACATTCATTTGAAGTGTAGACGAGGAATACATGACATTTCTCAAATCATATTATACCTTTCCATGAAACATAGAAATGAGATGCGATATCGCGTTTTAAGAAGCATTAGTAATCTATTGCTACGATACCTACACATCTGCAAACGCTATTTCCTTGCTAGGAAGTGACGCATTTATACTCATTTGAATAGTAGACAAGGAATACATGACACTTCACAAATCATATTATATCTTACCATGAAACGTAGAAATGAGATGCGATATAGCGTTTTAAGAAGCATTACATATCTATTGCTACGATTCGTAGATATCTGCAAACGCTATTTCTTTGCAAGGAAGTGTCGCATTTACATTCATTTGAAGTGTAGACGAGGAATACATAACACTTCGCAAATCATATTATATCTTACCATGAAAGATAGAAATGAGATGCGATATCGCGTTTTGAGAAGCATTAGAAAGCTATTGCTACGATACGTAGACATCTGCAAACGCTATTACCTAGCGAGGAAGTATCGCATTCACATTCATTTGAAGTGTAGACGAGGAATACACAACACATCGCAAATCATGTTATATCTTACCATGAAACATAGAAATGAGATGCGGTATCCAGTATTAAGAAGCATTAGAAAGCTATTGCTACGATACGTAGACATCTGCAAACGCTATTTCCTAGCGAGGAAGTATCGCATTCACATTCATCTGAAGTGTAGACGAGGAATACATAACACTTCGCAAATCATGTTATATCTTACAATGAAACATAGAAATGAGATGCGACGTCGCGTTTTAAGGATCATATGAACTCTATTGCTACGATACGTAGACGTCTGCAATTGTTATTTCCTTGCAAGGAAGTGTCGCATTTACTTTCATTTGAATCGCAGACGAGGAATGCATAACACTTCGCAATGAATATTATATCTTATCATGAAACATAGATATGAGATGCAATATCTCGTTTTAAGAAGCATTTGAACTCTATTGCTTCGATACGTAGACATCTGCAAACGCTATTTCCTTGCAAGGATGTGTCGCATTTACATTCACATGAAGTGTAGACGAGGAATACATAACACTTCGCAAATCATATTATATCTTACCATGAAACATAGAAATGAGATGCAATATCGCGTTTTAAGAATCATAAGAACTCTATTGCTACGATACGTAGACATCTGCAAACGCTATTTCCTTGCAAGGAAGTGTCGCATTTACATTCATTTGAATCGTAGACGCGGAATGCATAACACTTCTCAATGAATATTATTTCTTATCATGAAACATAGATATGAGATGCAATATCTCGTTTTAAGATGCATTTGAACTCTATTGCTTCGATACGTAGACATCTGCAAACGCTATTTCCTTGCAAGGAAGTGTCGCATTTACATTCATTTGAATCGTATACGATGAATGCATAACACTTCGCAATGAATATTATATCTTATCATGAAACATAGATATGAGATGCAATATCTCGTTTTAAGAAGCATTTGAACTCTATTGCTACGATACCTAGACATCTGCAGACGCTATTTCCTAGCAAGGAAGTGCCGCACTTACATTCATTTGAAGTGTAGACGAGGAATACATAACACTTCGCAAATCATATTATATCTTACCATGAAGCATAGAAATGAGGTGCGATATCGCGTTTTAAGAAGCATTAGAACACTATTGCTACGATAGGTAGACATTGGCAAACGCTATTTCCTGGCAAAGAAGTGTCGCATTTACATTCATTTGAAGTGTAGGGGAGGAATACATAACACTTCGCAAATCATATTACATCTTACCATGTAACATAGAAATGAGATGCGATATCGCGTTTTAAGAAGCATTAGAACTCTATTGCTACGATACCTAGACATCTGCAGACGCTATTTCCTAGCTAGGAAGTGTCGCATTTACATTCATTTGAAGTGTAGAGGAGGAATACATAACACTTCGCAAATCATATACATCTTACCATGAAACATAGAAATGAGATGCGATATCGCGTTTTAAGAAGCATTCGAACTCTATCGCTACAATACCTAGACATCTGCAGAAGCTATTTCCTAGCAAGGAAGTGTCGCATTTACATTCACTTGAAGTGTAGACGAGGAATACATAACACTTCGCAAATCATATTATATCTTTCCATGAAACATAGAAATGAGATGCGATATCGCGTTTTAAGAAGCATTCGAACTCTATCGCTACGATACCTAGACATCTGCAGAAGCTATTTCCTAGCAAGGAAGTGTCGCATTTACATTCACTTGAATTGTAGACGAAGAATGCATAACACTTCGCAAATCATTATGTCTTTCCATGAAACATAGAAATGAGATGCGATATCGCGTTTTAAGAATCATAAGAACTCTATTGCTACGATACGTAGACATCTGCAAACGCTATTTCCTTGCAAGGAAGTGTCGCACTTACATTCATTTGAAGTGCAGACGAGGAATACATAACACTTCGCAAATCATATTATATCTTACCATGAAACATAGAAATGAGATGCGATATCGCGTTTTAAGAAGTATTAGAAAGCTATTGCTACGATACGTAGATATCTGCAAACGCTATTTCCTAGCGAGGAAGTAACGCATTCACATTCATTTGAAGTGTAGACGAGGAATACATAACACTTCGCAAACCATGTTATATCTTACCATGAAACATAGAAATGAGATGCGATATCGCGTTTTAAGTATCATATGAACTCTATTGCTACGATACGTAGACATCTGCAAACGCTATTTCCTAGCGAGGAAGTGTCGCATTCACATTCATTTGAAGTGTAGACGAGGAATACATGACACTTCGCAAATCATATTATATCTTACCATGAAACATATAAATGAGATGCGATATCGCGTTTTAAGAATCATAAGAACCCTATTGCTACGATACGAAGACATCTGCAAACGCTATTTCCTAGCAAGGAAGTGTCGCATTTACATTCATTTGAAGTGTAGACGAGGAATACATAACACTTCGCAAATCATATTATATCTTACCATGAAACATAGAAATGAGATGCGATATCGCGTTTTAAGAAGCATTAGAAATCTATAGCTACGAAACGTAGACATCTGCAAACGCTATTTCCTTGCAAGAAAGTGTCGCATTTACATTCATTTGAATCGCATACGAGGAATGCATAACACTTCGCAATGAATATTATATCTTGTCATGAAACATAGATATGAGATGCAATATCTCGTTTTAAGAAGCATTTGAACTCTATTGCTTCGCTACGTAGACATCAGCAAACGCTATTTCCTTGCAAGGAAGTGTCGCATTTACATTCATTTGAAGTGTAGACGAGGAATACATAACACTTCGCAAATCATATTATATCTTACCATGAAACATAGAAATGAGATGTGATATCTCGTTTTAAGAAGCATTAGAACACTATTGCTACGATAGGTAGACAACTGCAAACGCTATTTCCTTGCAAGGAAGTGTCGCATTTACATTCATTTGAAGTGAAGAGGAGGAATACATAACACTTCGCAAATCATATTATATCTTACCACGAAACATAGAAATGAGGTGCGATATCGCGTTTTGAGAAGCATTAGAAAGCTATTACTACGATACGTAGACATCTGCAAACGATATTACCTAGCGAGGAAGTATCGCATTCACATTCATTTGAAGTATAGACGAGGAATACACAACACTTCGCAAATCATGTTATATCTTACCATGAAACATAGAAATGAGATGCGATATCCCGTATTAAGAAGCATTAGAAAGCTATTGCTACGATACGTAGACATCTGCAAACGCTATTTCCTAGCGAGGAAGTATCGCATTCACATTCATCTGAAGTGTAGACGAGGAATACATAACACTTCGCAAATCATGTTATATCTTACAATGAAACATAGAAATGAGATGCGGTGTCGCGTTTTAAGGATCATATGAACTCTATTGCTACGATACGTAGACGTCTGCAATTGTTATTTCCTTGCAGGGAAGTGTCGCATTTACTTTCATTTGAATCGCAGACGAGGAATGCATAACACTTCGCAATGAATATTATATCTTATCATGAAACATAGATATGAGATGCAATATCTCGTTTTAAGAAGCATTTGAACTCTATTGCTTCGATACGTAGACATCTGCAAACGCTATTTCCTTGCAAGGATGTGTCGCATTTACATTCACATGAAGTGTAGACGAGGAATACATAACACTTCGCAAATCATATTATATCTTACCATGAAACATAGAAATGAGATGCGATATCGCGTTTTAAGAATCATAAGAACTCTATTCCTACGATACGTAGACATCTGCAAACGCTATTTCCTTGCAAGGAAGTGTCGCATTTACATTCATTTGAATCGTAGACGCGGAATGCATAACACTTCTCAATGAATATTATTTCTTATCATGAAACATAGATATGAGATGCAATATCTCGTTTTAAGATGCATTTGAACTCTATTGCTTCGATACGTAGACATCTGCAAACGCTATTTCCTTGCAAGGAAGTGTCGCATTTACATTCATTTGAATCGTATACGAGGAATGCATAACACTTCGCAATGAATATTATATCTTATCATGAAACATAGACATGAGATGCAATATCTCGTTTTAAGAAGCATTTGAACTCTATTGCTACGATACCTAGACATCTGCAGACGCTATTTCCTAGCAAGGAAGTGTCGCACTTACATTCATTTGAAGTGTAGACGAGGAATACATAACACTTCGCAAATCATATTATATCTTACCATGAAGCATAGAAATGAGGTGCGATATCGCGTTTTAAGAAGCATTAGAACTCTATTGCTACGATACCTAGACATCTGTTAGACGCTATTTCCTAGCAAGGAAGTGTCGCATTTACATTCATTTGAAATGTAGAGGAGGAATACATAACACTTCGCAAATCATATTACATCTTACCATGAAACATAGAAATGAGATGTGATATCGAGTTTTAAGAAGCATTAGAACTCTATTGCTACGATAGGTAAACATCTGCAAACGCTATTTCCTTGCAAGGAAGTGTCGCATTTACTTTCATTTGAAGTGTAGACGAGGAATACATGACACTTCGCAAATCATATTATATCTTACCATGAAACATACAAATGAGATGCGATATCGCGTTTTGAGAAGCATTAGAAAGCTACTGCTATGATACGTAGACATCTGCAAACGCTATTTCCTAGCGAGGAAGTGTCGCATTCACATTCATTTGAAGTGTAGAAGAGGAATACCTGACACTTCGCAAATCATATTATATCTTACCATGAAACATAGATATGAGATGCGATATCGCGTTTTAAGAAGCATTAGAAAGCTAATGCTACGATACGTAGATGTCTGCAAACTCTATTTTCTAGCGAGGATGTATCGCATTCACATTCATTTGAAGTGTAGACGAGGAATACATAACACTTCGCAAATCATGTTATATCTTACCATGAAACATAGAAATGAGATGCGATATCGCGTTCTAAGAATCATATGAACTCTATTGCTACGATACCTAGACATCTGCAAACGCTATATCCTCGCAAGGAAGTGTCGCATTTACTTTCATTTGAATCGTTGACGAGGAATGCATAACACTTCGCAAATCATAATATATCTTACCATGAAAAATAGAAATGAGATGCGATATCGCGTTTTAAGAAGCATTAGAACACTATCGCTACGATATCTAGACATCTGCAGACGCTATTTCCTAGCAAGGAAGTGTCGCATTTACATTCATTTGAAGTGTAGACGAGGAATACATAACACTTCGCAAATCATATTATATCTTACCATGAAACATACAAATGAGATGCGATATCGCGTTTTAAGAAGCATTAGAACACTATCGCTACGATATCTAGACATCTGCAAACGCTATTTCCTAGCGAAGAAGTATCGCATTCACATTCATTTGATGTGTAGACGAGGAATACATAACACTTCGCAAATCATGTTATATCTTACCATGAAACATAGAAATGAGATGCGATATCGCGTTTTAAGAAGCATTAGAAATCTATTGCTACGATACGTAGACATCTGCAAACGCTATTTCCTAGCGAGGAAGTCTCGCATTCACATTCATTTGAAGTGTAGACGAGGAATACATAACATTTCGCAAATCATATTATATCTTACCATGAAACATAGAAATGAGATGCGATATCGCGTTCTAAGAATCATATGAACTCTATTGCTGCGATACCTAGACATCTGCAAACGCTATTTCCTTGCAAGGAAGTGTCGCATTTACATTCACATGAAGTGTAGACGAGGAATACATAACACTTCGCAAATCATATTATATCTTACCATGAAACATAGAAATGAGATGCGATATCGCGTTTTAAGAAGTATTAGAAAGCTATTGCTACGATACGTAGATATCTGCAAACGCTATTTCCTAGCGAGGAAGTAACGCATTCACATTCATTTGAAGTGTAGACGAGGAATACATAACACTTCGCAAACCATGTTATATCTTACCATGAAACATAGAAATGAGATGCGATATCGCGTTTTAAGTATCATATGAACTCTATTGCTACGATACGTAGACATCTGCAAACGCTATTTCCTAGCGAGGAAGTGTCGCATTCACATTCATTTGAAGTGTAGACGAGGAATACATGACACTTCGCAAATCATATTATATCTTACCATGAAACATATAAATGAGATGCGATATCGCGTTTTAAGAATCATAAGAACCCTATTGCTACGATACGAAGACATCTGCAAACGCTATTTCCTAGCAAGGAAGTGTCGCATTTACATTCATTTGAAGTGTAGACGAGGAATACATAACACTTCGCAAATCATATTATATCTTACCATGAAACATAGAAATGAGATGCGATATCGCGTTTTAAGAAGCATTAGAAATCTATAGCTACGAAACGTAGACATCTGCAAACGCTATTTCCTTGCAAGAAAGTGTCGCATTTACATTCATTTGAATCGCATACGAGGAATGCATAACACTTCGCAATGAATATTATATCTTGTCATGAAACATAGATATGAGATGCAATATCTCGTTTTAAGAAGCATTTGAACTCTATTGCTTCGCTACGTAGACATCAGCATACGCTATTTCCTTGCAAGGAAGTGTCGCATTTACATTCATTTGAAGTGTAGACGAGGAATACATAACACTTCGCAAATCATATTATATCTTACCATGAAACATAGAAATGAGATGTGATATCTCGTTTTAAGAAGCATTAGAACACTATTGCTACGATAGGTAGACAACTGCAAACGCTATTTCCTTGCAAGGAAGTGTCGCATTTACATTCATTTGAAGTGAAGAGGAGGAATACATAACACTTCGCAAATCATATTATATCTTACCACGAAACATAGAAATGAGATGCGATATCGCGTTTTGAGAAGCATTAGAAAGCTATTGCTACGATACGTAGACATCTGCAAACGATATTACCTAGCGAGGAAATATCGCATTCACATTCATTTGAAGTATAGACGAGGAATACACAACACTTCGCAAATCATGTTATATCTTACCATGAAACATAGAAATGAGATGCGATATCCCGTATTAAGAAGCATTAGAAAGCTATTGCTACGATACGTAGACATCTGCAAACGCTATTTCCTAGCGAGGAAGTATCGCATTCACATTCATCTGAAGTGTAGACGAGGAATACATAACACTTCGCAAATCATGTTATATCTTACAATGAAACATAGAAATGAGATGCGGTGTCGCGTTTTAAGGATCATATGAACTCTATTGCTACGATACGTAGACGTCTGCAATTGTTATTTCCTTGCAGGGAAGTGTCGCATTTACTTTCATTTGAATCGCAGACGAGGAATGCATAACACTTCGCAATGAATATTATATCTTATCATGAAACATAGATATGAGATGCAATATCTCGTTTTAAGAAGCATTTGAACTCTATTGCTTCGATACGTAGACATCTGCAAACGCTATTTCCTTGCAAGGAAGTGTCGCATTTACATTCATTTGAATCGTATACGAGGAATGCATAACACTTCGCAATGAATATTATATCTTATCATGAAACATAGACATGAGATGCAATATCTCGTTTTAAGAAGCATTTGAACTCTATTGCTACGATACCTAGACATCTGCAGACGCTATTTCCTAGCAAGGAAGTGTCGCACTTACATTCATTTGAAGTGTAGACGAGGAATACATAACACTTCGCAAATCATATTATATCTTACCATGAAGCATAGAAATGAGGTGCGATATCGCGTTTTAAGAAGCATTAGAACTCTATTGCTACGATACCTAGACATCTGTTAGACGCTATTTCCTAGCAAGGAAGTGTCGCATTTACATTCATTTGAAATGTAGAGGAGGAATACATAACACTTCGCAAATCATATTACATCTTACCATGAAACATAGAAATGAGATGTGATATCGAGTTTTAAGAAGCATTAGAACTCTATTGCTACGATAGGTAAACATCTGCAAACGCTATTTCCTTGCAAGGAAGTGTCGCATTTACTTTCATTTGAAGTGTAGACGAGGAATACATGACACTTCGCAAATCATATTAAATCTTACCATGAAACATACAAATGAGATGCGATATCGCGTTTTGAGAAGCATTAGAAAGCTACTGCTATGATACGTAGACATCTGCAAACGCTATTTCCTAGCGAGGAAGTGTCGCATTCACATTCATTTGAAGTGTAGAAGAGGAATACCTGACACTTCGCAAATCATATTATATCTTACCATGAAACATAGATATGAGATGCGATATCGCGTTTTAAGAAGCATTAGAAAGCTAATGCTACGATACGTAGATGTCTGCAAACTCTATTTTCTAGCGAGGATGTATCGCATTCACATTCATTTGAAGTGTAGACGAGGAATACATAACACTTCGCAAATCATGTTATATCTTACCATGAAACATAGAAATGAGATGAGATATCGCGTTCTAAGAATCATATGAACTCTATTGCTACGATACCTAGACATCTGCAAACGCTGTATCCTCGCAAGGAAGTGTCGCATTTACTTTCATTTGAATCGTTGACGAGGAATGCATAACACTTCGCAAATCATAATATATCTTACCATGAAACATAGAAATGAGATGCGATATCGCGTTTTAAGAAGCATTAGAACACTATCGCTACGATATCTAGACATCTGCAGACGCCATTTCCTAGCAAGGAAGTGTCGCATTTACATTCATTTGAAGTGTAGACGAGGAATACATAACACTTCGCAAATCATATTATATCTTACCATGAAACATACAAATGAGATGCGATATCGCGTTTTAAGAAGCATTAGAACACTATCGCTACGATATCTAGACATCTGCAAACGCTATTTCCTAGCGAAGAAGTATCGCATTCACATTCATTTGATGTGTAGACGAGGAATACATAACACTTCGCAAATCATGTTATATCTTACCATGAAACATAGAAATGAGATGCGATATCGCGTTTTAAGAAGCATTAGAAATCTATTGCTACGATACGTAGACATCTGCAAACGCTATTTCCTAGCGAGGAAGTCTCGCATTCACATTCATTTGAAGTGTAGACGAGGAATACATAACATTTCGCAAATCATATTATATCTTACCATGAAACATAGAAATGAGATGCGATATCGCGTTCTAAGAATCATATGAACTCTATTGCTGCGATACCTAGACATCTGCAAACGCTATTTCCTTGCAAGGAAGTGTCGCATTTACATTCACATGAAGTGTAGACGAGGAATACATAACACTTCGCAAATCATATTATATCTTACCATGAAACATAGAAATGAGATGCGATATCGCGTTTTAAGAATCATAAGAACTCTATTGCTACGATACGTAGACATCTGCAAACGCTATTTCCTTGCAAGGAAGTGTCGCATTTACATTCATTTGAATCGTAGACGCGGAATGCATAACACTTCGCAAATCATATTATATCTTGCCATGAAACATAGAAATGAGATGCGATATCGAGTTTTAAGAAGCATTAGAAATCTATTGCTACGATACGTAGACATCTGCAAACGCTACTTCCTAGCGAGGAAGTGTCGAATTAACATTCATTTGAAGTGTAGACGAGGAATACATAACACTTCGCAAATCATATTATATCTTATAATGAAAGATAGAAATGAGATGCGATATCGCGTCTTAAGAATCATAAGAACTCTATTGCTACGATACGTAGACAACTGCAAATGCTATTTCCTTGCAAGGAAGTGTCGCATTTACATTCATTTGAATCGCATACGAGGAATGCATAACACTTCGCAATGAATATTATATCTTACCATGAAGCATAGAAATGAGATGCGATATCTCGATTTAAGAAGCATTAGAACACTATTGCTACGATAGGTAGACAACTGCAAACGCTATTTCCTTGCAAGGAGGTGTCGCATTTACATTCATTTGAAGTGTAGAGGTGGAATACATAACACTTCGCAAATCATATTATATTTTACCATGAAACATAGAAATGAGATGCGATATCGCGTTTTAAGAAGCATTAGAACTCTATTGCTACGATAGGTAAACATCTGCAAACGCTATTTCCTTGCAAGGAAGTGTTGCATTTACATTCATTTGAAGTGTAGACGAGGAATACATGACACTTCGCAAATCATATTATATCTTTCCATGAAACATAGAAATGAGGTGCGATATCGCGTTTTAAGAAGCATTAGAAGTCTATTGCTACGATACGTAGACATCTGCAAACGCTATTTCCTAGCGAGGAAGTGTCGCATTCACATTCATTTGAAGTGTAGACGAGGAATACATAACACTACGCAAATCATAATCTATCTTACCATGAAACATAGAAATGAGATGCGATATCGCGTTTTAAGAAGCATTAGAAATATATTGCTACGATACGTAGGCATCTGCAAACGCTATTTCCTAGCGAGGAAGTATCGCATTCACACTCATTTGAATTGTAGACGAGGAATACATAACACTTCGCAAATCATGTTATATCTTACCATGAAACATAGAAATGAGATGCGATATCGCGTTTTAAGAATCATATGAACTCTATTGCTACGATACGTAGACATCTGCAAACGCTATTTCCTAGCGAGGAAGTGTCGCATTCACAATCATTTGAAGTGTAGACGAGGAATACATGACACTTCGCAGTGAATATTATATCTTATCATGAAACATAGATATGAGATGCAATATCTCGTTTTAAGAAGCATTTGAACTCTATTGCTTCGATACGTAGACATCTGCAAACGCTATTTCCTAGCGAGGAAGTGTCGCATTCACATTCATTTGAAGTGTGGACGAGGAATACATAACACTTCGCAAATCATATTATATCTTACCATGAAACATAGAAATGAGATGCGATATCGCGTTTTAAGAAGCATTAGAAAGCTATTGCGACGATACGTAGACATCTGCAAACGCTATTTCCTAGCGAGGAAGTGTCGCATTCACATTCATTTGAAGTGTAGACGAGGAATACATGACACTTCGCAAATAATATTATATCTTACCATGAAACATAGAAATGAGATGCGATATCGCGTTTTAAGAAGCATTAGAAAGCTATTGCTACGATACGTAGACATCTGCAAACACTATTTCCTAGCGAGGAAGTATCGCATTCACATTCACTTGAAGTGTAGACGAGGAATACATAACATTTCGCAAATCATGTTATACCTTACCATGAAACATAGAAATGAGATGCGATATCGCGCTTTAAGAATCATATGAACTCTATTGCTACGATACGTAGACATCTGCAAACGCTATTTCCTAGCGAGGAAGTGTCGCATTCACATTCATTTGAAGTGTAGACGAGGAATACATGACACTTCGCAATGAATATTATATCTTATCATGAAACATAGATATGAGATGCAATATCTCGTTTTAAGAAGCATTTGAACTCTATTGCTTCGATACGTAGACATCTGCAAACGCTATTTCCTAGCGAGGAAGTGTCGCATTCACATTCATTTGAAGTGTAGACGAGGAACACATAACACTTCGCAAATCATATTATATCTTACCATGAAACATAGAAATGAGATGCGATATCGCGTTTAGGAAGCATTAGAAGTCTATTGCTACGATACGTAGACGTCTGCAAACGCTATTTCCTTGCTAGGAAGTGTCGCATTTACATTCATTTGAAGTGTAGACGAGGAATACATGACACTTCGCAAATCATATTATATCTTACCATGAAACATAGAAATGAGATGCGATATCGCGTTTTAAGAAGCATTAGAAATCTATTGCTACGATACGTAGACATCTGCAAACGCTATTTCCTTGCAAGGAAGTGTCGCATTTACATTCATTTGAAGTGTAGACGAGGAATACATAACACTTCGCAAATCATGTTATATCTTACCATGAAACATAGAAATGAGGTGCAATATCTCGTTTTAAGAAGCATCAGAACTCTATTGCTACGATACCTAGACATCTGCAGACGCTACTTCCTAGCAAGGAAGTGTCGCATTTACATTCATTTGAAGTGTAGAGGAGGAATACATAACACTACGCAAATCATGTTATATCTTACCATGAAACATAGAAATGAAATGCGATATCGCGTTTTAAGTATCATATGAACTCTATTGCTACGATACGTAGACATCTGCAATAGTTATTTCCATGCAAGGAAGTGTCGCATTTACTTTCATTTGAATCGTAGACGAGGAATGCATAACACTTCGCAATGAATATTATATCTTACCATGAAACATAGAAATGAGGTGCGATATCGCGTTTTACGAAGAATAAGAAAGCTATTGCTACGATACGTAGACATCTACAAACGCTATTTCCTAGCGAGGAAGTATCGCATTCACATTCATTTGAAGTGTAGACGAGGTATACATGACACTTCGCAAATCATATTACATCTTACCATGAAATATAGAAATGAGATGCGATATCGCGTTTTAAGAAGCATTAGAAAGGTATTGCTACGATACGTAGACATCTGCAAACGCTATTTCCTAGCGAGGAAGTGTCGCATTCACATTCATTTGAAGTGTGGACGAGGAATACATAACACTTCGCAAATCATATTATATCTTACCATGAAACATAGAAATGAGATGCGATATCGCGTTTTAAGAAGCATTAGAAAGCTATTGCGACGATACGTAGACATCTGCAAACGCTATTTCCTAGCGAGGAAGTGTCGCATTCACATTCATTTGAAGTGTAGACGAGGAATACATGACACTTCGCAAATAATATTATATCTTACCATGAAACATAGAAATGAGATGCGATATCGCGTTTTAAGAAGCATTAGAAAGCTATTGCTACGATACGTAGACATCTGCAAACACTATTTCCTAGCGAGGAAGTATCGCATTCACATTCACTTGAAGTGTAGACGAGGAATACATAACATTTCGCAAATCATGTTATACCTTACCATGAAACATAGAAATGAGATGCGATATCGCGCTTTAAGAATCATATGAACTCTATTGCTACGATACGTAGACATCTGCAAACGCTATTTCCTAGCGAGGAAGTGTCGCATTCACATTCATTTGAAGTGTAGACGAGGAATACATGACACTTCGCAATGAATATTATATCTTATCATGAAACATAGATATGAGATGCAATATCTCGTTTTAAGAAGCATTTGAACTCTATTGCTTCGATACGTAGACATCTGCAAACGCTATTTCCTAGCGAGGAAGTGTCGCATTCACATTCATTTGAAGTGTAGACGAGGAACACATAACACTTCGCAAATCATATTATATCTTACCATGAAACATAGAAATGAGATGCGATATCGCGTTTAGGAAGCATTAGAAGTCTATTGCTACGATACGTAGACGTCTGCAAACGCTATTTCCTTGCTAGGAAGTGTCGCATTTACATTCATTTGAAGTGTAGACGAGGAATACATGACACTTCGCAAATCATATTATATCTTACCATGAAACATAGAAATGAGATGCGATATCGCGTTTTAAGAAGCATTAGAAATCTATTGCTACGATACGTAGACATCTGCAAACGCTATTTCCTTGCAAGGAAGTGTCGCATTTACATTCATTTGAAGTGTAGACGAGGAATACATAACACTTCGCAGATCATGTTATATCTTACCATGAAACATAGAAATGAGGTGCAATATCTCGTTTTAAGAAGCATCAGAACTCTATTGCTACGATACCTAGACATCTGCAGACGCTACTTCCTAGCAAGGAAGTGTCGCATTTACATTCATTTGAAGTGTAGAGGAGGAATACATAACACTACGCAAATCATGTTATATCTTACCATGAAACATAGAAATGAAATGCGATATCGCGTTTTAAGTATCATATGAACTCTATTGCTACGATACGTAGACATCTGCAATAGTTATTTCCATGCAAGGAAGTGTCGCATTTACTTTCATTTGAATCGTAGACGAGGAATGCATAACACTTCGCAATGAATATTATATCTTACCATGAAACATAGAAATGAGGTGCGATATCGCGTTTTACGAAGAATAAGAAAGCTATTGCTACGATACGTAGACATCTACAAACGCTATTTCCTAGCGAGGAAGTATCGCATTCACATTCATTTGAAGTGTAGACGAGGTATACATGACACTTCGCAAATCATATTACATCTTACCATGAAATATAGAAATGATATGCGATATCGCGTTTTAAGAAGCATTAGAAAGGTATTGCTACGATACGTAGACATCTGCAAACGCTATTTCCTAGCGAGGAAGTATCGCATTCACATTCATTTGAAGTGTAGACGAGGAGTACATGACACTTCGCAATGAATATTATATCTAATCATGAAACATAGATATGAGATGCAATATCTCGTTTTAAGAAGCATTTGAACTCTATTGCTTCGATACGTAGACATCTGCAATCGTTATTTCCTTGCAAGGAAGTGTCGCATTTACTTTCATTTGAATCGTAGACGAGGAATGCATAACACTTCGCAATGAATATTATATCTTATCATGGGACATAGATATGAGATGCAATATCTCGTTTTAAGAAGCATTTGAACTCTACTGCTTCGATACGTAGACATCTGCAAACGCTATTTCCTTGCAAGGAAGTGTCGCATTTACATTCATTTGATGTGTAGACGAGGAATACATAACACTTCGCAAATCATATTACATCTTACCATGAAACATAGAAATGAGATGCGATATCGCGTTTTAAGAAGCATTACAACCCTATTGCTACGATACCTAGACATCTGCAGGCGCTATTTCCTAGCAAGGAAGTGTCGCATTTACATTCATTTGAAGTGTAGACGAGGAATACATGAAACTTCGCAAATCATATTATATCTTACCATGAAACATAGAAATGAGATGCGATATCGCGTTTTAAGAAGCATTAGAAACCTATTGCTACGATACGTAGACATCTGCAAACGCTATTACTTTGCAAGGAAGTGTCGCATTTGCATTCATTTGAAGTGTAGAGGAGAAATACATAACACTTCGCAAATCATATTACATCTTACCATGAAACATAGAAATGAGATGCGATATCGCGTTTTAAGAAGCATTAGAACTCTATTGCTACGATACCTAGATATCTGCAGACGCTATTTCCTAGCAAGGAAGTGTCGCATTTATATTCATTTGAAGTGTAGAGGAGAAATACATAACACTTCGCAAATCATATTACATCTTACCATGAAACATAGAAATGAGATGCGATATCGCGTTTTAAGAAGCATTAGAAATCTATTGCTACGATACGTAGACATCTGCAAACGCTATTTCCTTGCTAGGAAGTGTCGCATTTACATTCATTTGAAGTGTAGACGAGGAATACATGACACTTCGCAAATCATATTATATCTTACCATGAAACATAGAAATGAGGTGCGATATCGCGTTTTAAGAAGCATTAGATATCTATTGCTACGATACGTAGATATCTGCAAACGCTATTTCCTAGCGAGGAAGTATCGCATTCACATTCATTTGAAGTGTAGACGAGGAATACATGACACTTCGCAAATCATATTATATCTTACCATGAAACATAGAAATGAGATGCGATATCGCGTTTTAAGAACCATATGAACTCTATGGCTACGATACGTAGACATCTGCAATCGTTATTTCCTTGCAAGGAAGTGTCGCATTTACTTTCATTTGAATCGTAGACGAGAAATGCATAACACTTCGCAATGAATATTATATCTTATCATGAAACATAGATATGAGATGCAATATCTCGTTTTAAGAAGCATTTGAACTCTATTGCTTCGATACGTAGACATCTGCAAACGCTATTTCCTTGCAAGGAAGTGTCGCATTTACATTCACTTGAAGTGTAGACGAGGAGTACATAACACTACGCAAATCATGTTATATCTTACCATGAAACATAGAAATGAAATGCGATATCGCGTTTTAAGAATCATATGATCTCTATTGCTACGATACGTAGACATCTGCAATCGTTATTTCCATGCAAGGAAGTGTCGCATTTACTTTCATTTGAATCGTAGACGAGGAATGCATAACACTTCGCAATGAACATTACATCTTACCATGAAACATAGAAATGAGATGCGATATCGCTTTTTAAGAAGCATTAGAAAGCTATTGCTACGATACGTAGACATCTGCAAACGCTATTTCCTAGCGAGGAAGTATCGCATTCACATTCATTTGAATTGTAGACGAGGAATGCATAACACTTCGCAATGAATATTATACCTTATCATGAAACATAGATATGAGGTGCAATATCTCGTTTTAAGAAGCATTAGAACTCTATTGCTTCGATACCTAGACATCTGCAGACGCTACTTCCTAGCAAGGAAGTGTCGCATTTACATTCATTTGAAGTGTAGACGAGGAATACATAACACTACGCAAATCATGTTATATCTTACCATGAAACATAGAAATGAAATGCGATATCGCGTTTTAAGAATCATATGAACTCTATTGCTACGATACGTAGACATCTGCAAACGCTATTTCCTAGCGAGGAAGTATCGCATTCACATTCATTTGAAGTGTGGACGAGGTATACATAACACTTCGCAAATCATATTACATCTTACCATGAAACATAGAAATGAGATGCGATATCGCATTTTAAGAAGCATTAGAAAGCTATTGCTACGATACGTAGACATCTGCAAACGCTATTTCTTTGCAAGGAAGTGTCGCATCTACATTCATTTGAAGTGTAGAGGAGAAATACATAACACTTCGCAAATCATATTACATCTTACCATGAAACATAGAAATGTGATGCGATATCGCGTTTTAAGAAGCATTAGAACACTATTGATACGATAGGTAGACATTTGCAAACGCTATTTCCTGGCAAGGAAGTGTCGCATTTACGTTCATTTGAAGTGTAGAGGAGGAATACATGACACTTCGCAAATCATAATATATCTTACCAGGAAACATAGAAATGAGATGCGATATCGCGTTTTAAGTAACATAAGAACTCCATTGCTACGATACGTAGACATCTGCAAACGCTATTTCCTTGCAAGGAAGTGTCGCATTTACATTCTTTTGAAGCGAATACGAGGTATACATGACACTTCGCAATGGATATTATATCTTATCATGAAACATAGAAATGGGATGCGACATCTCGGTTTAAATAAGTATTAAAAATCTATTCTTACGATACGTGGTCATCTGGAAACACTATATCCTAGCAAGGAAGTGTCGCATTTACATTCTTTTGAAGTAAATACGAGGTATACATGACACTTCGCAATGAATATTATATCTTATCATGAAGCATAAATGTGAGATGCGATATCGCGTTTTAAGAAGCATTAGAACTCTATTGCTACGATACGTAGACATCTGCAAACGCTATTTCCTAGCATGGAAGTGTCGCACTTACATTCTTTTGAAGTGAATACGCGGTATACATGACACTTCGCAATGAATATTATACCTTATCATGAAGCATAAAAGTGAGATGCGATATCGCGTTTTAAGAAGCATTAGAACTCTATTGCTACGATACGTAGACATCTGCAAACGCTATTTCCTAGCATGGAAGTGTCGCACTTACATTCCATTGAAGTGAATACGAGGTATACATGACTCTTCGCAATGAATATTATATCTTTTCATGAAACATAGGAATGAGGTGCTATATCGCGTTTTGAGAAGCATTAGAACTCTATTGCTAATATAAGTAGACATCTGCAAACGCTATTTCCTAGCATGGGAGTGTCGCATTTACATTCCATTTAAGTGAATACGAGGTATACATGACACTTCGCTATGAATATTATATCTTATCATGAAGCATAAATGTGAGATGCCATATCGCGTTTTAAGAAGCATTAGAACTCTATTGCTACGATACTTAGACATCTGCAAACGCTATTTCCTAGCATGGAAGTGTCGCATTTACATTCTTTTGAAGTGAATACGCGGTATTCATGACACATCGCCATGAATATTATATCATATCATGAAACATAGGAGTGAGATGCGATATCGCGTTTTAGGAAGCATTAGAACTCCATTACTACGATACGTAGACATCTGCAAACGCTATTTCCTAGCATGGAAGTGTCGCATTTACATTCTTTTGAAGGGAATACGAGGTATATATGACACTTCGCAATGAATATTATATCTTATCATGAAACATAGAAGTGAGATGCGATATCGCGTTTTAAGAATCATTAGAACTCTATTGTTTCGACACGTAGTCATCTGGAAACGCTATTCCCTAGCAAGGAAGTGTCGTATTTACATCCTTTTGAAGTGAATACGAGGTATACATGACACTCCATAATGAATATTATATCTTATCATGAAACATAGCAGTGAGATGCGATATTGCGTTTTAAGAAGCATTAGAACTCTATTGCTACGACACGTAGACATCTGCAAACGCTATTTCCTATCATGGAAGTGTCGCATTTACATTCTTTTGAAGTGAATACGAGGTATACATGAGACTTCGCAATGAATATTATATCTTTTCACGAAACATATAAATGAGATGCAATATCGCGATTTAAGTAGCATTAGAATTTTATTGCTACGATATGTAGGCATCTGCAAACGCTATTTCCTAGAGAGGACTAGTCTCATTTACATTCTTTTGAAGTGAATGCGAGGTATACATGACACTTCGCAATGAATATTATATCTTATCACGAAACATGGAAATGAGATGCGATATGGCTTTTTGTGAAGCATTAGAACGCTATTGCTACGATACGTAGACATCTGCAAACGCTATTTCCTAGCAAGGAGTAGTCGTATTTACATTCTTTTGAAGTGAATACGAGGTATACATGACACTTCGCAATGAATATTATATCTTATCATGAAACATAGGTGTGAGATGCGATATCGTGTTTTAGGAAGCATTATACTCCATTGCTACGATACGTAGACATCTGCAAACGCTATTTCCTAACATGGAAGTGCCGTATTTACATTCATTTGTAGGGAATACGAGGTATACATGACACTTCGCAATGAATATCATATCTCATCATGAAACATAGAAGTGAGATGAGATATCGCGTTTTAAGAATCATTAGAACTCTATTATTTCGACACGTAGTCATCTGGAAACGCTATTTCCTAGCAAGGAATTGTCGTATTTACATCCTTTTGAAGTGAATACGAGGTATACATGACACTCCATAATGAATATTATATCTTATCATGAAACATAGAAGTGAGATGCGATATTGCGTTTTAAGAAGCATTGGAGCTCTATTGCTACGATACGTAGACATCTGCAAACGCTATTTCCTATAATGGAAGTGTCGCATTTACATTCTTTTGAAGTGAATACGAGGTATACATGACACTTCGCAATGAATATTATATCTTATAATGAAGCATAAATGTGAGATGCGATATCGCGTTTTAAGAAGCATTAGGACCCTTTTGCTACGATAAGTAGACATCTGCAAACGATTTTCCCAAGGATGGAAACGTCGCATTTACATTCTTTTGAAGTGAATACGAGGTATACATGACACTTCGCAATGAATATTATATCTTATCACGAGACATATAAATGAGATGCGATATCGCGATTTAAGGAGCATTAGAACTTTATTGCTACGATACGTAGACATCTGCAAACGCTATTCCCTAGCATGGAAGTGTCGCATTTACATTCTTTTGAAGTGAATACGAGGTATACATAACACTGTACAATGAATATTATATCTTATCACGAAACATAGGAATGAAATGCGACATCTCGTTTTAAGAAGCATTAGAACTCTATTGCTACGATACGTAGACATCTGCAAACGCTATTTCCAAGCATGTAAGTGTCGCATTTACATTCTTTTGAAGTGAATACGAGGTATACATGACACTTCGCAATGAATATTATATCTTATCATGAAACATAGAAGTGTGATGCGATATCGCGTTTTAGGAAGCATTAGAACTCTATTGCTACGATACGTAGATATCTGCAAACGCTATATCCTAGCATGTAAGTGTCGCATTTACATTCATTTGAAGTGAATACGAGGCACGCATAAGACTCCACAATGAATATTGTATCTTATCACGAATCATATAAATGAAATGCGACATCTCGTTTTAAGTAGCATTAGAACCCTATTGCTACGATATGTAGAAATCTGTAAACGCTATTTCCTAGCAAGGAAGTGTCGCATTTACGATCTTTTGAAGCGAATACGAGGTATATATGACACTTCGCAATGAATATTATATCTTATCATGAAGCAAAGAAGTGAGATGCGATATCGCGTTTTGGGAAGCATTAGAACCCTATTGCTACGATATGTAGAAATCTGTAAACGCTATTTCCTAGCATGGAAATGCCGCATGTACATTCTTTTGAAGTTAATACGAGGTATGCATAACACTCCACAATGAATTCTATTGCTACGATACGTAGACATCTGCAAACGATACCTCCTAGCAAGGAAGTGTCGCAATTACATTCTTTTGAAGTGAATACTATGTATACATAACATTCCACAATGAATATTATATCTTATCATGAAACATGGAAATGAGAAGCGATATCGCGATTTAAGAAGCATTAGAAATCTATGGCTTCGATACGTAGACATCGGCAAACGATACCTCCTAGCAAGGAAGTGTCGCAATTACATTCTTTTGAAGTGAAAACAAGGTATACATGACACTTCGCAATGAATATTATATCTTATCATGAGACATAGCAGTGAGGTGCGATATCGCGTTTTAAGAAGCATTAGAACCCCATTGCTACGATACGTATACATCTGCAAACTCTATTTCCAAGCATGGAAGATTCGCATTTACATTCTTTTGAAGTGAAAACGAGACATACATGACACTTCGCAATAAATATTATATCTTATCATGAAACATAGAAGTGTGATGCGATATCGCGTTTTAGGAAGCATTAGAACTCTATTGCTACGTTACGTAGATATCTGCAAACGCTATATCCTAGCATGTAAGTGTCGCATTTACATTCATTTGAAGTGAATACGAGGCACGCATAAGACTCCACAATGAATATTGTATCTTATCACGAATCATATAAATGAAATGCGACATCTCGTTTTAAGTAGCATTAGAACCCTATTGCTACGATATGTAGAAATCTGTAAACGCTATTTCCTAGCAAGGAAGTGTCGCATTTACGTTCTTTTGAAGCGAATACGAGGTATATATGACACTTCGCAATGAATATTATATCTTATCATGAAGCAAAGAAGTGAGATGCGATATCGCGTTTTGGGAAGCATTAGAACCCTATTGCTACGATATGTAGAAATCTGTAAACGCTATTTCCTAGCATGGAAATGCCGCATGTACATTCTTTTGAAGTTAATACGAGGTATGCATAACACTCCACAATGAATTCTATTGCTACGATACGTAGACATCTGCAAACGATACCTCCTAGCAAGGAAGTGTCGCAATTACATTCTTTTGAAGTGAATACTATGTATACATAACATTCCACAATGAATATTATATCTTATCATGAAACATGGAAATGAGAAGCGATATCGCGATTTAAGAAGCATTAGAAATCTATGGCTTCGATACGTAGACATCGGCAAACGATACCTCCTAGCAAGGAAGTGTCGCAATTACATTCTTTTGAAGTGAAAACAAGGTATACATGACACTTCGCAATGAATATTATATCTTATCATGAGACATAGCAGTGAGGTGCGATATCGCGTTTTAAGAAGCATTAGAACCCCATTGCTACGATACGTATACATCTGCAAACTCTATTTCCAAGCATGGAAGATTCGCATTTACATTCCTTTGAAGTGAAAACGAGACATACATGACACTTCGCAATAAATATTATATCTTATCATGAAACCTAGAAATGAGATGCGACATCTCGTTTTAAGAAGTATTAGAACTCTATTGTTTCCAAACGTAGTCATCTGGAAACGCTATTTTCTAGGAAGGAAGTGTCGCATTTACATCCTTTTGAAGTGAATACGAGATATACATGACACTTCGCAATGAATATTTTACCTTATCATGAAACATGGAAATGAGATGCGATATCGCTATTTAAGAAGCATTTGAATTCTATTGCTTCGATACGTTGACATCTGGGGACGTAATTTCCTAAAAAAGTCGTGTCGCATTTACATTCATTTGAAATGTATACTAGGAGTACATAACAATTCGCAACGAATCTTATAACTTATCATGAGGCATAGGAAATGAGACGCGATATCGTGTTTTAAGAAGCATTAGTACCCTATTGCTTCGATACGTAGACATCTGCAAACGCTATTTCCTAGGAAGGAAGTGTCGCATTTACATTCATATGATGTGCACACGAGGAATACATAAGACTTCGCAATGAATATTATATGTTATCATGAAACATAGAAATGTGATGCTATATAGCGTTTTAAAAAGCGTTGGAACTCTATTCCTACGATACGTAGACATCTGCAAACGCTATTTAATAGCATGGAAGTGTCACATTTGAATTCTCTTGAGTGAATACGAGGTATACATGACACTTCGGAATGAATATTATATCTTATCATGAAACATAGAAATGTATTGTGCGATATCGCGATTTAAGAAGCATTAGAACTCCATTGCATCGGTACGTATACATCTGCAAACGCTATTTCCTAGAAAGGAAGTGTCGCGTTTACATTCTCTTGTGAGGAATACGATGTATACATGACACTTCGCAATGAATATTATATCTTATGATGAAACATAGAAATGAGATGCGATATGGCGGATCAAGAAGCATTATAACTCTATTTCTTCGATACGTAGATATCTGCAAACCTTATTTCCTAGCAAGGAAGTGTCACATTTACATTCTTTTGAAGTGAATACGAGGTGTCGCGTCCGGCGAAACTATTTTCCTTTGCTCCGGAGGCTTTACGACACGAGCCTATTTTTCGATAATTCGGTCCGCGGGAACGCATTAAGACCGGGTCCGACAATTTCGGCTGACGCGACTCTAGCGAAAACACTCGCGATAATAAGGGAATGACCCTACCTTTCGATGACTTCTCTCTTGATTTGTACGTAGAAACGGCGTGGAAGATCGTTCGCTGGGATCGCAGCGGATTTCGTTCTGTTAGCTGCTACGGAAATCTCGATCAGTCGCCAGCGAAGAGGAGGACGGCGGTCGGAATTCAGCGATGATGCTGAATGTGGCAGAATCGGCGTGATGTGTCGTGGTGTCTGGATCGGAAGCGTCGACGGTCGCTTCGAAAAGCGGCTTCTGGACTGGTGCGGAGGCAGGTCGCTGTTCCCGGAATTGGAAAAGACCCCATTCAGGTGATGGGCTGCGGCTATGTCTTCCTGCAGGACGGAATCATCGGTGCGAGGGAGATAGGGCTTCCCGTCCTTGGTGCGGGCGAGACAGGTATACTCGGTGGTGCGAGTGAGACACTGGTGCCCGGTACGAGCGAGACAGATATACTCGGCGATGCGAGTGAGGCAGCGGAACTCGGTGTGAGTGAGCGCGTGCAGGTATGCGCGCGCGAACACTTCCAGTTGCTGGTTCTGCAGGCGAGTTTGGCTGGTTGCATGCGTCCAGGGGTTGACGCTAGGGGGTGCGAGGAGGTTCCTTTCTAGTAAATTAAGTTCCCAGATATCTCTGTATCGAAGCTATAGAGTACTAATGCCCCTTAAAACGCCATATCGCATCTCATTTCTATGTTTCGTGATAAGATATAATATTCATTGTTGAGTGTTATCTATACCTCGCATTCACTTCAAATGAATGTAAATGCGACACTTCCTGGCTAGGAAATAGCGTCTGTAGATGTGTCGTCTATGTATCGTAGAAATAGAGTACTAGAGCTTCTTAAAACGCGATATCGCATCTCATTTCTATGATTCATGATAAGACATAATATTCATTGCGAAGTGTTATGTATTCCTCGCCTACACATGAAATGTATGTAAATGCCACACTTCCTTTCTAGGAAATAGCGCTTACAGATGTCTACGTATCGAAGCAATAGAGTTCTAATGCTTCTTAAAACGCGATATCGCATCTCATTTCTATGTATAATGAGAAGACATAATATTCATTGCGAAGTGTCATGTATACCTCGTATTCACTTCAAAAGTACGTAAATGCGACACTGCCTTGCTAGGAAGTAGAGTTTGCAGATGTCTACGTATCGAAGCAGTGGAGTTCCAATTCTCCTTATAACGTGATATCGCATCTCATTTCCATGTCTCATGTTAAGATATAATATTTATTGCGAAGTGTTATGTATTCCTCGTCTATACTTCAAATGAATGTAAATGCGACACTTCCTTTCTAGAAAATAGCGTTTGCAGATGTCTAAGTATCGAAGCAATAGAGTTCTGATGCTTCTTAAAACGCGATATAGCACCTCATTTCTATGTTTCATGATAAGATATAATATTCATTGCGAAGTGTTATGTATTCCTCGTCTGCACTTCAAATGATTGTAAATGCGACACTTCCTTTCTAGGAAATAGCGTTTGCAGATGGCTACGTATAGTAGCAATAGTGTCCTCGTGCTTCTTAAATCGCGATATCGCATCTCATTTCTATCTTTCATGATGAGATATAATATTCATTGTTTAGTGTTATGTATACTTCGTATTCACTTCAAAAGAATGTAAATGCGACACTTGCATGCTTGGAAACAGCGTTTGCAAATGTCTACGTATCGTAGCA
Source organism: Xylocopa sonorina (assembly GCF_050948175.1). Lineage (NCBI taxonomy): Eukaryota > Metazoa > Arthropoda > Insecta > Hymenoptera > Apidae > Xylocopa > Xylocopa sonorina. Next base: position 387,698 of record NW_027490350.1, read on the forward strand.
ATAGATTTCTAATGCATCTTATATCGCGATATCGCATCCCATTTCTATGCTTCATGATAAGATATAATATCCATTGCGAAGTGCCACTTATACCTCGAATTCACTTCAGGTGAATGTAAATGCGACACTTCCATCCCACGAAATAGCGTTTGCAGATATCTACGTATCATAGCAATAGAGTTCTAATGCTTCTTAAAACGCGATATCGAATCTCATTTCTATGTTTCATGATAAGATACAATATTCATTGCGAAGTGTCATGTGTACCTTCTATTCACTTCAAAAGAATGTAAATGCGACTATTGCTTGCTAGGAAATAGCGTTTGCAAATGTCTACGTATCGTAGCAATAGAGTTCTAATGCTACATAAATCGCGATATCGCATCTCATTTATATGTTTCGTGATAAGATATAATATTCATCGCGAAGTGTCATGTATACCTCGTATTCACTTCAAAAGAATGTAAATGCGACGTTTCCATCATTGGGAATATCGTTTGCAGATGTCTACGTATCGTAGCAATAGAGTTCTAATGCTACTTAAATCGTGATATCGCATTTCATTTATATGTTTCGTGATAAGATATAATATTCATTGCGAAGTGTCATGTATACCTTCTATTCACTTCAAAAGAATGTAAATGCGACTATTGCTTGCTAGGAAATAGCGTTTGCAAATGTCTACGTATCGTAGCAATAGAGTTCTAATGCTACATAAATCGCGATATCGCATCTCATTTATATGTTTCGTGATAAGATATAATATTCATCGCGAAGTGTCATGTATACCTCGTATTCACTTCAAAAGAATGTAAATGCGACGATTCCATCCTAAGGAATATCGTTTGCAGATGCCTACGTATCGTTGCAATAGAGTTGTAGTGCTTCTCAAACCGCGATGTCGTATCTCATTTCTATATTTCGTGATAAGATATAATATTCATTTCGAAGTGTCATGTATACCTCGTATTCACTTCAAAAGAATGTAAATGCGACGTTTCCATCCTTGGGAATATTGTTTGCAGATGTCTACTTATCGTAGCAAATGGGTCCTAATGCTTCTTAAAGCGAGATGTCGCATTTCATTTCTATGTTTCGTGATAAGATATAATATTCATTGCGAAATGTCATGTATACCTCATATTCACTACACACGAATGTAAATGCGACACTTCCTTGCTAGGAAATTGCGTATTCAGATGTCTACGTATCGTAGCAATAGATTTCTAATGCTACTTAAATCGCGATATCGCATCTCATTTCTATGCTTCATGATAAGACACTATATTCATTGCGAAGTGTTATGTATACCTCGTCTACACATCAAACGAATGTAAATGCAACACATCCTTGCTAGGAAATATCGTTTCCAGATGCCAACATATCGAAGCAATGGAGTTGTAATGCTTCTTAAAACGCGATAACGCATTTCAGTTTTATGTTTCACGATAAGATATAATATTCATTGCGAAGAGATATGTATATCTCGTCTACACTTGAAAAGAATGTAAATTCCACACCTCCTTTCTAGGAAATGTGTTTCCAGATATCTACGTATAGAACCAATAGTGTTCCAATATTTCTTAAAACGCGATATAGTATCTCGTTTCTATGTTCCATGATATGATATAGTATTCATTACGAAGTGTTATGTATAGCTCGTCAACACTTCAAAAGCATGTAAATTCCACACTTCCTTGCTAGGAAATGGGTTTCCAGATGTCTACGTATCGAAGCATTAGAGTTCAAATGCTTCTTAAAACGCGATATCGCATCAAATTTCTATGTTTCATCATGAGATATAATATTCACTGTGGAGTGTTATGTATACCTCGTATTCACTTGAAAAGAATGTCAGTACGACACTTGCTTGCTAGGAAGTAGCGGTCGCAGATGTCTACGTACCGTAGCAATAGTGTTCTAATTCTTCTTAAAACGCGGTATCGCCCCGCATTTCTATGTTTCATGACAAGATATAATATTCATTGTGCAGTGTTATGTATACCTCATATTCACTTCAAAAGAATGAAAATGCGACACTTCCTTGCTAGGAAATAGCGTTTGCAGATGTCTACGTATCCAAGCAATAGAGTTCTAATGCTTCTCAGAACGCGATATCGCATCTCATTTCTATGCTTCATGATAAGATATAATATTCATTGCGAAGTGTTATGTATACCTCGTCTACATTTCCAAAAAATGTAAATGCAACACATCCTTGCTAGGAAATATCGTTTCCAGATGCCTACATATCGAAGCATTAGAGTTCTAATGCTTCATAAAACGAAATATCGGAACTCATTTTTATGTTTCATGATAAGATATAATATTCATTGCGAAGTGTTGTATATTGCTCGTCTACACTTCAAATGAAGGCAAATGCGACACTTCCGTCCTAGGAAATTACGTTTCCAGCTGTCTACGTATCGAAGCAATAGAGTTCTATTGCTTCTTAAACCGTCAAATCGCATCTCATTTCTATGTTTCATGATAAGAAATCATATTCATTGCGAAGTGACATGTATACCTCGTATTCACATCAGAAGACTGAAAGTTCGACACTTTCTTGCTAGTAAATAGCGTTTGCAGATGTCTACGTATCGAAGCAATAGAGTTCTAACGCTTCTTAAAACACGATATCGCATGTCATTTCCAAGTTTCATGATAAGATATAATATTCATTGTGGAGTGTTATGTATACCTCGTATTCACTTCAAATGAATGTAAATGCGACACTTCCTTTCTCGGAAATTACATTTCCAGATTTCTCCGTATCGAAGCAATCGAGTTCTAATGCTCCTTAAAACGCGAAATCGCATCTCATTTCTATGTCTCATGATAAGATATAATATGCACTGCGAAGTGTTATGTATTCCTCGTCCAAACTTCAAATGAATGTAAATGCGACACTTCCTTTCTTGGAAATTGGGCTTCCAGATATCCATGTATCAAAACAATAGAGTTCAAATGCTTCTTAAAACGCGATATCGCATCAAATTTCTATGTTTCATCATAAGATATAATATTCATTGTGGAGTGTTATGTATACCTCGTATTCACTTGAAAAGAATGTCAGTACGACACTTGCTTGCTAGGAAGTAGCGGTCGCAGATGTCTACGTACCGTAGCAATAGTGTTCTAATTCTTCTTAAAACGCGGTATCGCCCCGCATTTCTATGTTTCATGACAAGATATAATATTCATTGTGCAGTGTTATGTATACCTCATATTCACTTCAAAAGAATGAAAATGCGACACTTCCTTGCTAGGAAATAGCGTTTGCAGATGTCTACGTATCCAAGCAATAGAGTTCTAATGCTTCTTAAAACGAGATATCGCATCTCATTTCTATGTTTCAAGAAAAGATACAATATTCATTGCGAAGTGTTATGTATACCACGTCTACATTTCCAAAGAATGTAAATGCAACACATCCTTGCTAGGAAATATCGTTTCCAGATGCCTACATATCGAAGCAATAGAGTTGTATTGCTTCTCAAAACGCTATAACGCATTTCAGTTTTGTGTTTCACGATAAGATATAATATTCATTGCGAAGTGTTAGGTATACCTCGAATACACTTCAAAAGAATGTAAATGCCACACATCCTTGCTAGGAAATGCGTTTTCAGGTTTCTACGTATCGAAGCAATAGAGTTCTGATGCTTCTTAAAACGCAATATCGCGTCTCATTTCTATGTTTCATGATAAGATATAATATTCATTGCGGAGTGTCATGTATACCTTGTATTAACTTCAAATGATTGTAAATGCGACACTTCATTCCTAGGAAATAGCGTTTGCACATGTCTACGTAACGAAGCAATAGAGTTCTAATGCTTCTTAAAACGGGATACCGTATCTCATTATAATGTTTCGTGATAAGGAATAATATTCATTTCGATGTGTCACGTATACCTCGCATTCACTTGAAAGGAATGTAAATGCGATACTTCCTTGCTCGGAAGTAGCGTTTGCAGATGCCTACGTATCGAAGCAAGAGAGTTCTAATGCTTCCTAAATCGCGATATCGCATCTCATTTCTATGTTTCATGATAAGACATAATACTCATTGCAGAGTGTTACGTATACCTCGTATACACTTCAAATGAATGTAAGTGCGACACTTCGTTGCTACGTAGTAGCGTTTGCAGTTGTCTAGGTATCGAAGCAATAGTGTTCTGATGCTGCTTATAAATCGACATCGCATCTCATTTCTATGTTTCATGATAAGATATGATATTCTTTGCAGAGTGTTGTGTATACCTCGTATACACTTCAAATGAATGTAAATGCCACTCTTCCTTGCTGGGAAATACCGTTTGCCGATATCTAAGCATCGAAGCAATAGAGTTCTAATGCTTCTCAAAACGCCATATCGCATCTGATTTCTGTGTTTCATGATATGATACAATATTCATTGCGAAGTGTCATGTATACCTCGGATGCACTTCAAATGATTGTAAATGCGACACTTCCTTGCTAGAAAATAGCGTTTGCAGATGTCTAAGTATCGAAGCAATAGTGTTCTAATGTAACGTAAAACGCGATATCGCATCTCATTTCTATGTTTCATGATAAGATATAATATTCATTGCGAAGTCTTATATATACCTCGCATACACTTGATATGAATGTAAGTGCGACACTTCCGTGCTACGAAATAGCATTTGCAGATGTCTACGTATCTAAACAATAGAGTTCTAATGCTTCTTAATACGCCATATCGCATCTCATTTCTATGTCTCATGATAAGATATAATATTCATTTCGGAGTGTTATGTATATCTCGTCTACACTTCAGAAGCATGTAAATGCCAAACTATCTTGCCACGGAATAGTAATTCTAGATGTCTACGGTAACGTCAGGCGTGACGCCTGCCACCCTCCGGCGTGCTCCAGGTCCAGCAACCGCTCATCCGTCAGCATCTGCAACCGCAGCATACGTGCGAGGACCGCACGGTGTCCCGGCGCCTCAGGACGAGGAGACAGAGCTACAAGGACGTAGAGTACAGCAGCACGTACCCACATACTTACCCTCCATACGTGTAACCTTACGTTAAGCACGCTACACGACTGTGTACATACACACTACAACACACACGTCGAATTCTAAGTTCGTTTAGAGATAATCTGCGATGCGCTCGCGCGCACACTCGACACTCGCGGCTCGCGCTCAACGTGAGCCGCACCCCACTCCGACCGGCCGCCCCATCACGAGGGCCGAGTGGCCGCCCTACTCCACCGTCTGCCCCACCGCGAAGGCCCAGAGACTCGCGCGCGGCTCGACCCGCGGAGGTGGCGAAAGTGCTTCCGATACGAGACTTCTAATCCGAACGCCGAACCGAGCAGATCGAATCTGCCTCCGTTGTATCCTGCAGCGAGCTACCAGCTCCAATGCAGTCGTTTCTATTCCATCTCCCATAGAGAAGTCTTTATTATAACTTAGTCTCATCTCTATTTCATTTTGTACTCATATTTAGTAACATAGTCTTAGTGTTTGTATTAGGATAGTATTCATAGAATATACACTAATTTTTCCCGATTCGATGTCTCTTTATTATACTACAATCTCCTTCGTCTCTATTCCACGGGTACGCTCGCGTATTATTACTATTTCGCACTATTTCATCTGCGACCGTCTTGAAGCTGGACGGTTAGAGCGCACCAACGCTTAGCCGCTCTTACTTCACCTCTGCCGTAACAAGGGTGTCTTGAACTAAGGTCGATCCCGGTAAGGTAGAGCGAACCAGCGCTTAGGCGTGCCGTCGTCCTCCTGTGTGCAAGTACCCACGATGAACTCTGAGCTTTCTATGAAGCGTACTCGACGCGCGGGGAGGAAAGAGTTCCTACGTCGTCTCGTCCGCTAATACGTGGGCAGTGCCTCATGCCCTTTTATGTCTCATGATAAGATGTAATATTCAATGAAACGGGTTAATTATCAACAGTTCAAAAGAATGTAAAGCCCACTCTTCCTTGCTACGTAATAGCGTCCCTAAATGTCTACATATCGAAGTAATAGAGTTCTAACGCTTCATGAAATGCGATATGGCATTTCGTTTCTATGTCTCATGATAAGATGTACTATCAACGCTACGTGCTTTGTATATCTAACACATCAAACGGATGTAAATCCTACACTTCCATGTTACGGAATAGCGTTCTTTGATGTTTACGTATCGAAGAAGTATTGTTCTATTCCTTTATAGAACGCGATATCGCATCTCACTTCTATGTCCCATGATAAGATGTAACATTCAATGGAACTCTTTAAGTATATCACGTCTACACTTAAGAAGAATGTAAATGCCACACTTCCTTGCTACGGAATAGCTTTCCTAGATGTCTATGTATCGAAGCAATACAGCTCTAGTCCATCGTATAACGTGATATCGCATCTCATTTCAATTTTTCATGATATGAAGGGGGTTGTAGACCCCCTGGCTGGTCCGTACGGTGACCGTTCGGGTGATCTTGTCTGGACCTGGGTGCACCTCTTCGACTCGACCGCAGTGCCACTGCAAAGGCAGGACGTAGTCATCCCTTAAGACTACGAGGGATCTTTTCTTGATCTCGTGGTAGCCCTTGGTCCATTTTTTTCGCTCGTTCAGATGGTGGATATACTCCTTGTGCCACCTGGTTCAAAATTCCTGCTGGACGTTCTGGATGTGTTGCTAGTGTGACAATCAGTTACGAGGAGTATCGCTGAAATCAGTCTCGGGCAAACTACGTGCCGATCAGGAAGTGGGTCGGAGTTAGGGACCATTAGGATCGGATGATAATGGAGTAAGCGGGCGGGAGTTTAGGATCACTTCGATTTCGATCGCGAACGTATTGAACTATTCGAATGTAACCCGTATCTTCCCCGACGACTCGTTTGACGTGGTGTTTAAACGATTTCACAGCTGCCTCCCAAAGGCCGCCGAAATTGGGAGAAGGAGCTGGCATGAAATGCCATGATATTCCCTTGCCCGTGAGGAAGTGTCTTACCTTATCGTCCGTTTGCAGTTTTTGGTACAGTGCGCTTAATTCGTTATTCACTCCAACGAAATTTTGTCCCGTTGTCGGAATAAATGTTCCGACAGATGCCCCTACGACCGATGAAGCGTTTCAATGCCGCGATGAACGCTTCGGTAGTCATGTCACCGACGATCTCAAGATAGACCGCTCTCGTTGCAAAGCACACAAACACTGCTACTATATAAAAAGGACCGCAATAATCTGTTCCGCAATTATAAAAGGATCGGCATTCGGATTCGCGTGACGCAGGTAGAGTGCCCATTACGTATTTCACGGCCGGTGGTTTTACGCGGAAGCACCAGATGTACTTCTTACCATCAATGGGCCAATACCTCTGCCTTAGTGTCGCCAGCGTGGTATTGATACCCGAATGATGTCCCTCTAAATGCGTGTGACGAATGATCAGATCGGTGATGTGATGCGATCTTGGAAGCAGGATCGGATGTTTCTGTCCGCAGGGAATGTTTGCGTTTTGTAGTCGATCGCCTACCTGTAGAATTCCCGTTTCGTCTAAGAATGGCTGCAGCGAGAGCCGGTTACTGTTTGGATGCAGCTCTGTACCGTTCTTCAAATTTCGGATCTCTTTTTCGAACGCGAAGGCTTTCACGAGCCTCAAGATCCGATCATTAGCGTCGTGGACCTCTCGTACGGTTAGAGGTCCTGTGTTACAATGATTTTTGCGAAATCGGAGGCAATACGCGACGGTCCACCTTAATTTCGCGATGTCTGAATAGCGGCCGAGAATTTCGTTGCTACGGATGGTCGTTGCCAAGCATGTATGGAATGAATATCGGGTATTTCCAAATCGAGGTTGAACGTAGATTTCGGCCAATCCCTTTTATCGTCGGCAAACCACGATGGTCCGTGACGTCAGATGGAGGGCTTCAAGAATTCCGCCGGTGTTTGTCCTCTCTATATGAGGTCCGCTGGATTGTCGTTTGACCTGACGTGCCGCTATCGGTCCTCGTTTGAATTTCGGCCACTCTATTTGCCACGAATGTTCTTAGCGTGGCTGGTTCGAGTTGCAGCCAATTTAAAACTATCGTGGAATGCGTCCAGAAGTTAATCGAGTCGAATCGGCGTGCATTATTATCTCGGACGTTAGACAATAATGACGTCAGTAGCACCGCACCGCAAAGTTCGAGACGTGCGAGGTTGACAACTTTTACTGGTGCTACCCGAAATTTCGCGCATAATAGTCCCGTTTTAATTCGTCCGCGATTGTCGACTGACCGTAGATACACGCACGCTCCGTATGCTCGTTCGCTCGCGTCGCAGAACCTGTGTAATTCCACCCTTCGCACCTTCGATTGGCATACGTGTCACTCGAAGAATGTTTCGTTATATAACTGCATTTCCTTCACGTACGTGGACCATTCTGTATGGAGGATAGTTGGTAGCGATTCGTCCCAGGCCAATTGCAGTTTCCAAAGGTGTTGCATAAATATTTTTGCCGTTATTATTACTGGCGCCAGTAAACCTAACGGGTCGAATATTTTTGTCATGGTGGATAAGATCGTGCGTTTGGTGATCCTCGTATCGATGTTTGGATCCACGGAATAGATGATTCGGTCGTTCTACGCGTGCCACGAAACGCCAAGAGCTTTCATTGTGGCGTCTCCAAAATACTTTGGGTGAATTTCGCCTTCCGGAAGTCCTACTAAAAGTTTCAGTTCGTTCGAGACCCATTGCTGAATGTGGAGGTTGCCGCCGTTAAGTAGCTTTATTACCTGGTCCCGTAGTTGTCTAGCGTCTTCGTAATTATCTGTGCCAGTTAGGAGATCGTCGACGTATAGATCTCGCTGGAGCACGGTCGATGCGAAAGGAGCATTCACCTTTTCGTCGTCCGCTAGCTGATGAATATACCTGATGACGAGGAAAGGCGCTGAAGATAGTCCGAACGCGATCGTGTTCAGCTCGTACGTTTTCACCTTTCCCTTGTTATCTCGTCACAATATCGGCTGGTATCGGCGGTCTTCCGGTCTTACGAGGAACTGCCGATACATCTTCTCGATATGACTCCGGTTAAGACATAGGTGTGTTGACGGAACCTTATGAGAAAAGCGAATATGTCGTCCTGTATCGTTGGTCCTGCCAAAAGCGTATCGTTCAATGTCAGTCTACTGCTCGATCTTGCAGATCCATCGAAGACGACGCGAACCTTCGTTGTTGAGCTGGACAGTTTGATGACGGCGTAGTGGATGAGGTAGAAGCCATCCGAATCGCGTGGCCCTACCTGGCTCATGTGTCCCATCTCGAGATATTCCTCGGTGACGGTGGAGTATTCTCGTTTCAGCTCTGGATCTTTCATGAATTTTCGTTCGAGCGAAAGAAGAAGGTTGAGGGCGCGCGACCGAGTTTCGCCTAACTGCATCTTCTTTTCACTGAACGGCAGTGCGACAATGTAACGACCGGTTCGTGTCTGTTTAACGTGGTCGTGAAAATACTGCTCGCATTCCTGCTTCGCGGAAAATAGCTGTCGTACGTGTGGACCCTCTACTAGCACCCAGAATTTTTGAAGTTCGAAATTCAGGGTTGTAACGAACGTTTGATGTCTCCTCCACGACGCCGATGTAGATACGCTCCTCCCGGTGATCCGTCCAAATTGGGTCCTTTGGAGGATTAATTCAGAATCGTTGCGAGGAGAAAGCTTGTACTGGCCGATGATAAGGGATGATAAAGCGGGGCCGGTGCCGATTAACATATCCACATTTGCCGGTCGATGAAATTGTGAATCTCCTAGTTTTACGTTTGCTGGAGTCGGAATTCACATTCTTGTTGGTTGCAAACAAGTCGTCCTCTGGTTCTGCAGCGTATACAATTCAATACAATGTAAATGCCACACTTGCTACGGAACAGGGTTTCTAGATGTCTACATATCGGAGCAATGGAGTTCTAATGCTTCATAGAAAGCAATATGGCTTATCAATTCTATGTCTCATGATAAGATGTAATCTTCAATGCAACGCGTTTTGTATATCTCGTCAACACTTCAAAAGAATATAAATCCCACACTTCCATGCTACGTAAAGCGTTTCTAGATGTATACGTTTCGAAGCAACAGAGATCTAATGCTTCATTTAACGCGATATCGCATCTCATTTCTATGCTTCAGGATAAGATATAATATAAATTGCGAAGTGTCATGTATACCTCGTATTCACTTCAACGGAATGTAAATGCGACACTTCCTTTCTAGGAAATAGCGTTTGCAGATGTCTATGTATCGTAGCAATAGAGTTCTAATGCTTCTTAAAACTGGATATCGCGTCTCATTACTATGTTTCATAATAAGACATAATATTCATTGCGACGTGTCATGTATTCCTCGTCTACACTTCAAATGGATGTAAATGCGACACTTCCTTGCTAGGAAATAGCGTTTGCAGATGTCTACTTATCGAAGCAATAGAGTTCTAATGCTTCTTAAAATGCGGCATTGCATCTCATTTCTATGTTTCGTGATAAGATATAATATTCAATATGCAGTGTTATGTATTCGTCGTCTACACATTAAAGGAATGTAAATGCGACACTTCCTTGCTAGGATATAGCGTTTCTAGATGTCTACGTATTGAAGTTATGTACATCTAATTCTACATAAAACGCGAAGTTGCATCTCATTTTTATGTCTCATGATAATATGTAATGTCACGTCTCGGATCGCGGATAACTAACCGCTAGCCGGAGAGATACGCAGCCAAAAGCGGTTCGGATCGCACAGTTGCGTCAAAGTCCGGACACATTTTGCTCGCAAAACACGGATCGAAAAGGCGCGGACAAAGTTAAGATAACGTTGACTTACCTTTGGTGTCTTGATAGCTACTAATATTCAATATCCTTGCTGCAAGTATCGTCGTCGGTCCGGATCGTCCTCGAGTATGGTTCCTGCGTACGGGCTGTTGTGCGGAATCGTCAGCGGGATGAGTACCGTGGTAGCCTACTCTCCAGTGCGGATCGGCGATGGATACGGCGGTGCGGGACGGCTGTTCGGCCGGTATGTAGCGAAAGAAGAGACGGTGCAGTGATATATGCACGTGTCGACGGTTGCACAAATGTATTTGCGCACCTGTGATCGTAAGAAGTTTATCCCTCCCTTGCGGCGAGTTCGTTTGGATGTACCGGAACGGCGCATTCGAGTCGGATGCCAAACGTCCAGATACGTGTACACTAAGCGGTGGTCCGCTCTAGATTACCGCTCCAGGAATATGGAAAATCGTGCGTCTTTGCTCTAGTCTCGATGTGGGTCGATGCAGCTAAGCGGTGGTCCGTTCTAACTGGTCGATTACCGAGTTTGACTAAAGGTTAGAGCGAGTGAATGATCTCCAAGACGCGTGGACTCGTGGAAGACTTCGTAATAGAGAATTTATAATAATAGTAAAACAAGAAATGGTTGGAATAATGGGAATTGTAAGTACTGGTAAAATAAAGTATTTTCAAAATAAGACTACGTTTACACTGTTACTTCCCTATACAAAAGTTGAATAAGTACTAGGATTCGATAATTTTAGAATATATTTAGAATGATAATTAGAAACTTGAGTTAGTATAGTCGAAATCGGCCTGAATTACAGTTTAGGGTTCAGAGAGGTCCGCTCGCTTGGAGCGGATGACTTGAACTTGGTTTGAATTAGAAGTGAGAGCGGTCCGCACGCTTCGAGCGGATGACTCGAACTGCACTTTCAGCTGGCCGACCCGCGACCTCCTCGGATCGCGTGCCGCGCGAGTCGCGGGGCGCCAGAGTGGGGCGAACACTCGTCCTACGAAGTGGGATGTACGGTCGTGCTAGGGCGCGCGCGTTCGGCGTGAGCCACAAGCGTCTGGCGCTCGCTCGGGCGTTTTGCTTATTTCCTATACTGGTTACATACGCTCTTAAAATTAGGATTATACATGAGATGGCTTATGATAGCTTGTGCGTGTTGTGTCATGCATGTACCTCGAGTGTAGTGTGCTCAAATTCTAGGATTTGCTTAATTTTAATTATAGAAGTATGTAAAGTATGGATACGGGTGCGTAACGACGGGCGACACTTCATATTAAGTGGAATGGTCCTCGTACGGAGGCTGTGACACGCTTGGGCTCCAGCTGTCTGACAGGTACGCGTCGTGACGCGATCGAGTGGTCCAAATCCCTGGTGCGAGGGTGGTTGCGTTAGATTTGCCATCGGTCTGTACTACCGTGTGTCGGTATGCTCGTCTCTGCAATGGCGGCCGGCGGTGTGTGCGGCTCTACTGGGAGGTGTAGAAGGTTCCGAAATGTTCGGCGAACGTCACAGTAATATCAATGCAACGCGTTATGTATATCTTGCCAATAAGGGTTCCAGAACCTGGGTGTCCAGGAAGTACCCATCCCCACCTCCTCGTGGTGGAACCTGGGCGCCAGGGTTGCCCGGAGGCTAACGGGGCTCTGGGGCTATCAAATTAAACTGGGACTCGGAGGTTTGGTGCATTATCGATTTGCCCAAGCTAGTCCGAGACACTTTCGTAGGGCAAAATTGAATAAGACTGAGGCTGGCAGTCTGAATCATTTATAAATTTGGCCAAACTGATCCATCCTAATTCAAAAAGGGTCAGAGTGAACGTGTTCGCGTACACGTAGTGAGTCCGCCTCCCCGAGGTTCCCATGGGGGCACTCCGCCTGTTGGGATTCGTCCCCTCTGGCGGACTAGCTGAAGGACTCACGCACGGGGAACGCGCCGCGGCACATCTGGATTTTCCAATCGCAGGTTTCAGTGAGCTGTGTGTAACTGGGCGGTTGATGGTAGATTCCGTTTGCTTATACCCGTCCGGATGAGGAAGCACGCCCGATAACCGTCCTGGTGCAGGGCAGACAAAATCTTCTCAATACATCAAAAGCATGTAAAGCCCACAGTTCTTTGTAGTAGAATAGCGATTTAGATGCCTAGGTTTCGAAGTAATAGAGTTCCAATGCTTCTTAAAACGCGATACCAAGTCTCACGTCTATGTTTCATGATAAGATATAATATTCATTGCGAACTGTCATATATACCTCGTATTCACCTCAAAAGAATGTAAATGCGACACTTCCTTGCTAGGGAATAGCGTTTGCAGATGTCTACGTATCGAAGCAATAGAATTCTGATGCTTCTGAAATCGCGATATCGTATCTCATTTCTATGTTTCATGGTAAGATATAAAATTCATTGGGAAGTATTATGTATACCTCGTATTCACTTCAAAAGAATGTAAACGCGACACTTACTTGCCAGGAAATAGCGTTTGCAGATGTCTACGTATCGTAGCATTAGAATTCTAATGCTCCTCTATACGCGATATCGCTACTCATTACTATGTTTCATGATAATATATGATATTCATTGTGGAGTGTTATGTATACCTCGTATTCACTTCACAGGAATGTAAATGCGACACTTCCTTGCTTGGAAATAGTGTTTGCAGATGTCTACGTATCGAAGCAATAGAATCCTAATGCTTCTTAAGTCGTCATATTGCATCTCATTCATGTATACCTCGTATTCCTTTCAAAGGAATGTAAATGCGACACTTCCTTGCTTGGAAGTAGCGTTTGCAGATGTCTACGTATCCAAGCAATAGAGTTCTAATGCTGCTTAATTCGCCATATTACATCTAATTTCTATGTTTCATGGTAAGATATAACATTCATTGTGAAGTATTATGTATACCACGTATTCACTTCAAAAGAATGTAAACGCGACACTTCCTTGCCAGGAAATAGCGTTTGCAGATGTCTACGTATCGAAGCAATAGAATTCTGATGCTCCTGAAATCGCCATATCGCATCTCATTTCTATGTTTCATGATAAGATATAATATTCACTGTGCTGTGTTATGTATACCTCGTATTCACATCAAAAGAATGTAAATGCGACACTTCCTTGCTAGGAAATTGCGTTTGTAGATGTCTACGAATCGTAGAATTAGTGCTATAATGCTTCTCAAAACGCGACATCGTTTCTCATTTCTATGTTTGATGATAGTATATCATATTGATTGCAAAGTGCCATGTACATCTCGCATACACTTCAATTGAATGTACATGCGACACTTCCTTGCTAGGGAATAGCGTTTGCAGATGTCTACGTATCGAAGCAATAGAATTCTGATGCTTCTGAAATCGCGATATCGTATCTCATTTCTATGTTTCATGATAAGATATAATATCCATTGTGCAGTGTTGTGTATACCTCGTTTCCACCTCAAAAGAATGTATATACGACACTTCCTTGCTAGGAAATAGCGTATGCAGATGTCTACGTATCGAAGCAGTAGAATTCTAATGCTTCTGAAATCGCGATATCGTATCTCATTTCTATGTTTCATGATTAGATATAATATCCATTGTGCAGTGTTATGTATACCTCGTTTCCACCTCAAAAGAATGTAAATGCGACACTTCCTTGCTAGGAAATAGCATTTGCAAATGTCTACGTATCGAAGCAATAGACATCTAATGCTTCATAAATCGCCATATCGCATCTCATCTCTATGTTTCATGATAAGATGTAATATTCATTGCGAAGTGTCATGTATACCTAGTATTCCTTCCAAAAGAATGTAAATGCGACACTTGCTTTCTAGGAAGTAGCGTTTGCAGATGTCTACGTATCGAAGCAATAGAATTCTAATGCTTCTTAAAACGCGATATCGCATCTCATTTCTATGTTTCATGATAAGATATAATATTCATTGTGCAGTTTTATGTATACCTCGTATTCACTTCAATTGAATATAATTGCGACACTTCCTTGATAAGAAGTGGCGTTTGCAGATGTCTACGTATCGAAGCAGTAGAGTTCTAATTCTTCTTAAATCGCGATATCGCATGTCATTCCCATGTTTCATGATAAAATAGTTTATTCATTGTGCAGTGTTATGTATACCTCGTATTCACTTCAAAAGTATGTAAATGCGACACATCCTTGCTAGGAAATAGCGTTTGCAGAAGTCTACGTGTCGAAGCTACAGAATTCTGGTGCTTCTTAAAACGCGAAATCGCTCCTCATTTCTATGATTCATGTTAAGATATATTATTCATTGTGCAGTGTTATGTATACCTCGTATACACTTCAATAGAATGTAAATGCGATACTTTCTTGCTAGGATGTAGCGATGGCAGATGTGTACGTATGAAAGGAACAGAGTTCTAATGCTTCTTAAAACGAGATATCACATCTCATTCCTATGTTTCATGATAAGATATAATATTCATTGTGCAGTGTTATGTATACCTCGTATTCACTTCAACAGAATGTAAATGCGACACTTCCTTGCTAGGAAATAGCGTTTGCAGATGTCTACGTATCGAGGCAATAGAGTTTTAAACTTGTTAATTCGCGATATCGCATCCCATTTCTATGTTTCATGATAATATATAATATTCATTGAGAAGTGTCATGTATACCTCGCATACACATCAAATGAATGTAAATGCGGCATTTCCTTGCTAGGAAATAGCGTTTGCAGATGTCTACGTATCGAAGCAAAAGAGTTCTAAAGCTTCTTAAATCGCGATACCGCATCTCATTCCTATGTTTCATGATAATATATAATATTCATTGCGATGTGTCATGTATTCCTCGCATACACTTCAAATGAATGTAAATGCGACACATCCTTGCTAGGAAAAGCGTTTGCAGATGTCTACGTATCAAAGCAATAGAGTTCTAATGCTTCTTGAATCGTCACATCGCATCTCATTTCTATGTTTCATGACAAGATATAATATTCATTGCTAAGTGTCATGTATACCTCGTATTCACTTCAAAAGAATGTAAATGCGACACTTCCTTGCTAGAAAATAGCGTTTGCAGATGTCTACGTATCGAAGCAATAGAGTTCTAAAGCTTGCTAATTCGTGATATCGCATCTCATTTCTATGTTTCATGATAGTGTATAATATTCGTTGCGAAGTGTCATGTATACCTCGCATACACTTCAAATGAATGTAAATGCGACAGTTCCTTGCTAGGATATAGCGTTTGCAGATATCTACGTATCGAAGCAAAAGAGTTCTAAAGCTTCTAAAATCGCGATATCGCATCTCATTTCTATGTTTCATGATAAGATATAATATTCATTGTGCACTGTTATGTATACCTCGTATTCACTTCAAAAGAATGTAAATGCGACACTTCCTTGCTAGGAAATAGCGTTTGCAGATGTCTACGTATCGAGGAAATAGAGTTCTAAACTTGTTAATTCGCGATATCGCATCCCATTTCTATGTTTCGTGATAATATATAATATTCATTGCGAAGTGTCATGTATACCTCGCATACACTTCAAATGAATGTAAATGCGGCATTTCCTTGCTAGGAAATAGCATTTGCAGATGTCTACGTATCGAGGAAATAGGGTTCTAAACTTGTTAATTCGCGATATCGCATCTCATTTCTATGTTTCATGATAATATATAATATTCATTGAGAAGTGTCATGTATACCTCGCATACACATCAAATGAATGTAAATGCGGCGTTTCCTTGCTAGGAAATAGCGTTTGCAGATGTCTACGTATCGAAGCAAAAGAGTTCTAAAGCTTCTTAAATCGCGATACCGCATCTCATTTCTATGTTTCACGATAAGATATCATATCCATTGTGCAGTGTTATGTATACCTCGTATTCCTTTCAAAGGAATGTAAATGCTACACTTCCTTGCTAGGAAGCAGCGTTTATAGATGTCTAAGTATCGAAGCAAGAGAGTTCTAATGCTTCTTAAATCGCCATATCGCATCTCATTTCTGTGTTTCATGATAAGGTATAATATTCACTGTGCTGTGCTATGTATACCTCGCATTCACTTCAAAAGAATGTAAATGCGACACTTAGTTGCAAGGAAGTAGCGTTTGCAGATGTCTACGTATTGTAGCATTAGTGCTCTAATGCTTCTCAAAACGCGACGTCGTTTCTCATTTCTATGTTTCATGATAGTATTTAATATTCATTGCGTAGTGTCATGTATACCTCGCATACACTTCAAATGAATGTAAATCCGACACTTCCTTGCTAGAAAATAGCGTTTGCAGATGTCTACGTATCGTGGGATTAGAGATCCAATGCTTCTCAAAACGCGATATCGCTTCTCATTTCTATGTTTCATGATAATATATAATATTCATTGCGATTTGTTATGTATACCTCGCATACACTTCAAATGAATGTAAATGCGGCATTTCCTTGCTAGGAAATAGCGTTTGCAGATGTCTACGTATCGAAGCAATAGACTTATAAAGCTTGTTAATTCGCAATATCGCACCTCATTCCTATGTTTCATGATAATATATAATATTCATTGCGATGTGTCATGTATTCCTCGCATACACTTCAAATGAATGTAAATGCGACACATCCTTGCTAGGAAAAGCGTTTGCAGATGTCTACGTATCAAAGCAATAGAGTTCTAATGCTTCTTGAATCGTCACATCGCATCTCATTTCTATGTTTCATGACAAGATATAATATTCATTGCTAAGTGTCATGTATACCTCGTATTCACTTCAAAAGAATGTAAATGCGACACTTCCTTGCTAGAAAATAGCGTTTGCAGATGTCTACGTATCGAGGAAATAGAGTTCTAAACTTGTTAATTCGCGATATCGCATCTCATTTCTATGTTTCATGATAATATATAATATTCATTGCGAAGTGCCATGAGTACCTCGCGTACACTTAAAATGAATGTAAATGCGACACTTCCTTCCTAGGAAATAGCGTTTGCAGATGTCTACGTATCGAGGAAATAGACATCTAATGCTTCATAAATCGCCATATCGCATCACATTTCTGTTTCATGATAAGATATAATATTCATTGCGAAGTGTCATGTATACTTCGTATGCCTTTCAAAGGAATGTAAATGCGACACTCCCTTGCTAGGAAGTAGCGTTTGCAGATGTCTACGTATCGAAGCAATGGAGTTCTAATGCTTCTTACATCGCCATATTAAATCTCATTTCTATGTTTCATGATACGATATAATTTTCATCGTGGAGTGTTATGAAAACCTCGTATTCACTTCAAAAGAATGTAGACGCGACACTTCCTTGCCCGGAAATAGAGTTTGCAGATGTCTACGTATCGTAGCATTAGGGTTCTAATGCTTCTCTAAACGCGATATCGCTACTCATTACTAAGTTTCATGATAATATGTAATAATCATTGTGGAGCGTTATGTATACCTCGTATACACTTCAAACGAATGTGAATGCGACAGTTCCTTGCCAGGAAATAGTGTTTGCAGATATCTACGTATCGAAGCAATAGATTTCTAATGCTTCTTAAATCGCGATATCGCATCTTATTGCTATGTTTCATGATAAGATATAATATTCATTGCGAAGTGTCATGTATACCTCGTATTCCTTTCAAAAGAATGTAAATGCGACACTTCCTTGCTAGGAAGTAGCGTTTGCAGATGTCTACGTATCGAAGCAATAGAATCCTAATGCTTCTTAAGTCGTCATATTGCATCTCATTCATGTATACCTCGTATTCCTTTCAAAGGAATGTAAATGCGACACTTCCTTGCTTGGAAGTAGCGTTTGCAGATGTCTACGTATCCAAGCAATAGAGTTCTAATGCTGCTTAATTCGCCATATTACATCTAATTTCTATGTTTCATGGTAAGATATAACATTCATTGTGAAGTATTATGTATACCTCGTATTCACTTCAAAAGAATGTAAACGCGACACTTCCTTGCCAGGAAATAGCGTTTGCAGATGTCTACGTATCGAAGCAATAGAATTCTGATGCTCCTGAAATCGCCATATCGCATCTCATTTCTATGTTTCATGATAAAATAAAATATTCACTGTGCTGTGTTATGTATACCTCGTATTCACATCAAAAGAATGTAAATGCGACACTTCCTTGCTAGGAAATTGCGTTTGTAGATGTCTACGTATCGTAGAATTAGTGCTATAATGCTTCTCAAAACGCGACATCGTTTCTCATTTCTATGTTTTATGATAGTATATCATATTGATTGCAAAGTGCCATGTACATCTCGCATACACTTCAATTGAATGTACATGCGACACTTCCTTGCTAGGGAATAGCGTTTGCAGATGTCTACGTATCGAAGCAATAGAATTCTGATGCTTCTGAAATCGCGATATCGTATCTCATTTCTATGTTTCATGATAAGATATAATATCCATTGTGCAGTGTTGTGTATACCTCGTTTCCACCTCAGAAGAATGTATATACGACACTTCCTTGCTAGGAAATAGCGTATGCAGATGTCTACGTATCGAAGCAGTAGAATTCTAATGCTTCTGAAATCGCGATATCGTATCTCATTTCTATGTTTCATGATTAGATATAATATCCATTGTGCAGTGTTATGTATACCTCGTTTCCACCTCAAAAGAATGTAAATGCGACACTTCCTTGCTAGGAAATAGCATTTGCAAATGTCTACGTATCGAAGCAATAGACATCTAATGCTTCATAAATCGCCATATCGCATCTCATCTCTATGTTTCATGATAAGATGTAATATTCATTGCGAAGTGTCATGTATACCTAGTATTCCTTCCAAAAGAATGTAAATGCGACACTTGCTTGCTAGGAAGTAGCGTTTGCAGATGTCTACGTATCGAAGCAATAGAATTCTAATGCTTCTTAAAACGCGATATCGCATCTCATTTCTATGTTTCATGGTAAGGTATACTATTCAATGCGAAGTGTCATGTATACCTTGTCTACATTTCAAGGGAATGTAAATACGACGCTTCCTTGCTAGGAAATAGCGTTTCCAGATGTCTATGTATCGAAACACTTGATTTCTAATGCTTCTTAAAACGCGATATCGCATCTCATTTCTATGTTTCATGACAAGATATAATATTCATTGCTAAGTGTCATGTATACCTCGTATTCACTTCAAAAGAATGTAAATGCGACACTTCCTTGCTAGAAAATAGCGTTTGCAGATGTCAACGTATCGAAGCAATAGAGTTCTAAAGCTTGCTAATTCGTGATATCGCATCTCATTTCTATGTTTCATGATAGTGTATAATATTCGTTGCGAAGTGTCATGTATACCTCGCATACACTTCAAGTGAATGTAAATGCGACAGTTCCTTGCTAGGATATAGCGTTTGCAGATATCTACGTATCGAAGCAAAAGAGTTCTAAAGCTTCTAAAATCGCGATATCGCATCTCATTTCTATGTTTCATGATAAGAAATAATATTCATTGTGCACTGTTATGTATACCTCGTATTCACTTCAAAAGAATGTAAATGCGACACTTCCTTGCTAGGAAATATCGTTTGCAGATGTCTACGTATCGAGGAAATAGAGTTCTAAACTTGTTAATTCGCGATATCGCATCCCATTTCTATGTTTCATGATAATATATAATATTCATTGCGAAGTGTCATGTATACCTCGCATACACTTCAAATGAATGTAAATGCGGCATTTCCTTGCTAGGAAATAGCGTTTGCAGATGTCTACGTATCGAGGAAATAGGGTTCTAAACTTGTTAATTCGCGATATCGCATCTCATTTATATGTTTCATGATAATATATAATATTCATAGCGAAGTGCCATGTATACCTCGCATACACTTCAAATGAACGTAAATGCGACACTTCTTTGCTAGGAAATAGCGTTTGCAGATGTCTACGTATCGAAGCAATAGAGTTGTAATGCTTGTTAATTCGCGATATCGCATCTCGTTCCTATGTTTCATGATAATATTTAATATTCACTGTAAAGTGTCATGTATACCTCGCATACACTTCAAATGAATGTAAATCCGACACTTCCTTGCTAGAAAATAGCGTTTGCAGATGTCTACGTATCGTGGGATTAGAGATCCAATGCTTCTCAAAACGCGATATCGCTTCTCATTTCTATGTTTCATGATAATATATAATATTCATTGCGATTTGTTATGTATACCTCGCATACACTTCAAATGAATGTAAATGCGGCATTTCCTTGCTAGGAAATAGCGTTTGCAGATGTCTACGTATCGAAGCACTAGACTTATAAAGCTTGTTAATTCGCAATATCGCACCTCATTCCTATGTTTCATGATAATATATAATATTCATTGCGATGTGTCATGTATTCCTCGCATACACTTCAAACGAATGTAAATGCGACACATCCTTGCTAGGAAAAGCGTTTGCAGATGTCTACGTATCAAAGCAATAGAGTTCTAATGCTTCTTGAATCGTCACATCGCATCTCATTTCTATGTTTCATGACAAGATATAATATTCATTGCTAAGTGTCATGTATACCTCGTATTCACTTCAAAAGAATGTAAATGCGACACTTCCTTGCTAGAAAATAGCGTTTGCAGATGTCTACGTATCGAAGCAATAGAGTTTCTAAAGCTTGCTAATTCGTGATATCGCATCTCATTTCTATGTTTCATGATAGTGTATAATATTCGTTGCGAAGTGTCATGTATACCTCGCATACACTTCAAATGAATGTAAATGCGACAGTTCCTTGCTAGGATATAGCGTTTGCAGATATCTACGTATCGAAGCAAAAGAGTTCTAAAACTTCTTAAATCGCGATATCGCATCTCATTTCTATGTTTCATGATAAGATATAATATTCATTGTGCACTGTTATGTATACCTCGTATTCACTTCAAAAGAATGTAAATGCGACACTTCCTTGCTAGGAAATAGCGTTTGCAGATGTCTACGTATCGAGGAAATAGAGTTCTAAACTTGTTAATTCGCGATATCGCATCTCATTTCTATGTTTCATGATAATATATAATATTCATTGCGAAGTGCCATGAGTACCTCGCGTACACTTAAAATGAATGTAAATGCGACACTTCCTTCCTAGGAAATAGCGTTTGCAGATGTCTACGTATCGAGGAAATAGACATCTAATGCTTCATAAATCGCCATATCGCATCACATTTCTGTTTCATGATAAGATATAATATTCATTGCGAAGTGTCATGTATACTTCGTATGCCTTTCAAAGGAATGTAAATGCGACACTCCCTTGCTAGGAAGTAGCGTTTGCAGATGTCTACGTATCGAAGCAATGGAGTTCTAATGCTTCTTACATCGCCATATTACATCTCATTTCTATGTTTCATGATACGATATAATTTTCATCGTGGAGTGTTATGAAAACCTCGTATTCACTTCAAAAGAATGTAGACGCGACACTTCCTTGCCCGGAAATAGCGTTTGCAGATGTCTACGTATCGTAGCATTAGGGTTCTAATGCTTCTCTAAACGCGATATCGCTACTCATTACTAAGTTTCATGATAATATGTAATAATCATTGTGGAGCGTTATGTATACCTCGTATGCACTTCAAACGAATGTGAATGCGACAGTTCCTTGCCAGGAAATAGTGTTTGCAGATATCTACGTATCGAAGCAATAGAGTTCTAATGTTTCTTAAATCGCCATATAGCATCTCATTTCTATGTTTCATGATAAGATATAATATTCATTACGAAGTGCCATGTATACCTCGCATACACTTCAATTGAATGTGCATGCGACACTTCCTTGCTGGGAAATAGCGTTTGCAGATGTCTAGGTATCGAAGCAATAGAATTCCAATGCTTCTTAAATCGTCATATCGCATCTCATATCTACGTTTCCTGAAAAGATATAATATTCATTGCGAAGTGTCATGTATACCTCGTATTCCTTTCAAAAGAATGTAAATGCGACACTTCCTTGCTAGGAAGTAGCGTTTGCAGATGTCTACGTATCGAAACAATAGAGTTCTAATACATCTTAAATCGCCATATAGCATCTCATTTCTATGTTTCATGATAAGATATAATATTCGTTGCGAAGTGCCATGTATACCTCGCATACACTTCAATTGAATGTGCATGCGACACTTCCTTGCGGGGAAATAGCGTTTGCAGATGTCTACGTATCGAAGCAATAGAATTCCAATGCTTCTTAAATCGTCATATCGCATCCCATTTCTATGTTTCATGATAAGATATAATATTCATTGCGAAGTGTCATGTATGCCTCGTATTCCTTTCAAAAGAATGTAAATGCGACACTTCCTTGTTAGGAAGTAGCGTTTGCAGATGTCTACGTATCAAGGCAATTGACATCTAATGCTTCATACATCGCCATATCGCATCTCATTCCTATGTTTCATGATAAGATATAACATTCATTGTGCAGTGTTATATATACCTCGTATTCACCTCAAAAGGATGTAAATGCGACACTCCCTTGCAAGGAAATAGCGTTTTCAGATGTCTACGTATCGAAGCAATAGTGTTCTAATGCTTCACAAACCGTCATATCGCATCTCATATCTACGTTTCCTGATAAGATATAATACTCATTGCGAAGTGTCATGTATGCCTCGTATTCCTTTCAGAAGAATGTAAATGCGACACTTCCTTCGTAGGAAATAGCGTTTGCAGATGTCTACGTATCGAAGCAATAGAGTTCTAATGCTTCTTAAATCGCTATATTACATCTCATTTCTATGTTTCATGATAAGATATAAATTTCATTGTGGAGTGTTATGTATACCTTGTATTCACTTCAAAAGAATGTAATCGCGACTCTCCCTTGCAAGGAAATAGCGTTTTCAGATGTCTACGTATCGAAGCAATAGTGTTCTAATGCTTCTTAAACCGTCATATCGCATCTAATATCTACGTTTCCTGATAAGATATAATATTCATTGCGAAGTGTCATGTATACCTCGTATTCCTTTCAAAAGAATGTAAATGCGACACTTCCTTGCTAGGAAGTAGCGTTTGCAGATGTCTACGTATCGAAACAATAGAGTTCTAATGCATCTTAAATCGCCATATAGCATCTCATTTCTATGTTTCATGATAAGATATAATATTCATTGCAAAGTGCCATGTATACCTCGCATACACTTCAATTGAATGTGCATGCGACACTTCCTTGCTGGGAAATAGCGTTTGCAGATGTCTACATATCGAAGCAATAGAATTCCAATGCTTCTTAAATCGTCATATCGCATCTCATTTCTATGTTTCATGATAAGATATAATATTCATTGCGAAGTGTCATGTATGCCTCGTATTCCTTTCAAAAGAATGTAAATGCGACACTTCCTTGTTAGGAAGTAGCGTTTGCAGATGTCTACGTATCGAAGCAATAGATTTCTAATGCTTCTTAAATCGCGATATCGCATCTTATTGCTATGTTTCATGATAAGATATAATATTCATTGCGAAGTGTCATGTATACCTCGTATTCCTTTCAAAAGAATGTAAATGCGACACTTCCTTGCTAGGAAGTAGCGTTTGCAGATGTCTACGTATCGAAGCAATAGAATCCTAATGCTTCTTAAGTCGTCATATTGCATCTCATTCATGTATACCTCGTATTCCTTTCAAAGGAATGTAAATGCGACACTTCCTTGCTTGGAAGTAGCGTTTGCAGATGTCTACGTATCCAAGCAATAGAGTTCTAATGCTGCTTAATTCGCCATATTACATCTAATTTCTATGTTTCATGGTAAGATATAACATTCATTGTGAAGTATTATGTATACCTCGTATTCACTTCAAAAGAATGTAAACGCGACACTTCCTTGCCAGGAAATAGCGTTTGCAGATGTCTACGTATCGAAGCAATAGAATTCTGATGCTCCTGAAATCGCCATATCGCATCTCATTTCTATGTTTCATGATAAGATATAATATTCACTGTGCTGTGTTATGTATACCTCGTATTCACATCAAAAGAATGTAAATGCGACACTTCCTTGCTAGGAAATTGCGTTTGTAGATGTCTACGTATCGTAGAATTAGTGCTATAATGCTTCTCAAAACGCGACATCGTTTCTCATTTCTATGTTTGATGATAGTATATCATATTGATTGCAAAGTGCCATGTACATCTCGCATACACTTCAATTGAATGTACATGCGACACTTCCTTGCTAGGGAATAGCGTTTGCAGATGTCTACGTATCGAAGCAATAGAATTCTGATGCTTCTGAAATCGCGATATCGTATCTCATTTCTATGTTTCATGATAAGATATAATATCCATTGTGCAGTGTTGTGTATACCTCGTTTCCACCTCAAAAGAATGTATATACGACACTTCCTTGCTAGGAAATAGCGTATGCAGATGTCTACGTATCGAAGCAGTAGAATTCTAATGCTTCTGAAATCGCGATATCGTATCTCATTTCTATGTTTCATGATTAGATATAATATCCATTGTGCAGTGTTATGTATACCTCGTTTCCACCTCAAAAGAATGTAAATGCGACACTTCCTTGCTAGGAAATAGCATTTGCAAATGTCTACGTATCGAAGCAATAGACATCTAATGCTTCATAAATCGCCATATCGCATCTCATCTCTATGTTTCATGATAAGATGTAATATTCATTGCGAAGTGTCATGTATACCTAGTATTCCTTCCAAAAGAATGTAAATGCGACACTTGCTTGCTAGGAAGTAGCGTTTGCAGATGTCTACGTATCGAAGCAGTAGAGTTCTAATTCTTCTTAAATCGCGATATCGCATGTCATTCCCATGTTTCATGATAAAATAGTTTATTCATTGTGCAGTGTTATGTATACCTCGTATTCACTTCAAAAGTATGTAAATGCGACACATCCTTGCTAGGAAATAGCGTTTGCAGAAGTCTACGTGTCGAAGCTACAGAATTCTGGTGCTTCTTAAAACGCGAAATCGCTCCTCATTTCTATGATTCATGTTAAGATATATTATTCATTGTGCAGTGTTATGTATACCTCGTATACACTTCAATAGAATGTAAATGCGATACTTTCTTGCTAGGATGTAGCGATGGCAGATGTGTACGTATGAAAGGAACAGAGTTCTAATGCTTCTTAAAACGAGATATCACATCTCATTCCTATGTTTCATGATAAGATATAATATTCATTGCGAAGTGTAATATATACCTCGTATTCACTTCAAAAGAAAGTAAATGCGACAGTTCTTTGCTGGGAAATAGCGCTTGCAGGTGTCTACCTATCGTAGCGATAGACTTCTAATGTTCCTAAAAAGGCGATATCGCATCTCATTTCTATGTTTCATGATAATATATAGTATTCGTTGCGAAGTGTCATGTATACCTCGCATACACCTCAAATGAACGTAAATGCGACAGTTCTTTGCTAGGAAATAGCGTTCGCAGATATCTACGTATCGAAACAAGAGAGTTCTAAAGCTCCTTAAATCGCGATATCGCATCTCATTTCTATGTCTCATGATAAGATATAATATTCATTGTGCAGTGTTATGTATACCTCGTATTCACTTCAACAGAATGTAAATGCGACACTTCCTTGCTAGGAAATAGCGTTTGCAGATGTCTACGTATCGAGGCAATAGAGTTTTAAACTTGTTAATTCGCGATATCGCATCCCATTTCTATGTTTCATGATAATATATAATATTCATTGAGAAGTGTCATGTATACCTCGCATACACATCAAATGAATGTAAATGCGGCATTTCCTTGCTAGGAAATAGCGTTTGCAGATGTCTACGTATCGAAGCAAAAGAGTTCTAAAGCTTCTTAAATCGCGATACCGCATCTCATTTCTATGTTTCACGATAAGATATCATATCCATTGTGCAGTGTTATGTATACCTCGTATTCCTTTCAAAGGAATGTAAATGCTACACTTCCTTGCTAGGAAGCAGCGTTTATAGATGTCTAAGTATCGAAGCAAGAGAGTTCTGATGCTTCTTAAATCGCCATATCGCATCTCATTTCTATGTTTCATGATAATATATAATATTCATTGCGATTTGTTATGTATACCTCGCATACACTTCAAATGAATGTAAATGCGGCATTTCCTTGCTAGGAAATAGCGTTTGCAGATGTCTACGTATCGAAGCAATAGACTTATAAAGCTTGTTAATTCGCAATATCGCATCTCATTCCTATGTTTCATGATAATATATAATATTCATTGCGATGTGTCATGTATTCCTCGCATACACTTCAAATGAATGTAAATGCGACACATCCTTGCTAGGAAAAGCGTTTGCAGATGTCTACGTATCAAAGCAATAGAGTTCTAATGCTTCTTGAATCGTCACATCGCATCTCATTTCTATGTTTCATGACAAGATATAATATACATTGCTAAGTGTCATGTATACCTCGTATTCACTTCAAAAGAATGTAAATGCGACACTTCCTTGCTAGAAAATAGCGTTTGCAGATGTCTACGTATCGAAGCAATAGAGTTCTAAAGCTTGCTAATTCGTGATATCGCATCTCATTTCTATGTTTCATGATAGTGTATAATATTCGTTGCGAAGTGTCATGTATACCTCGCATACACTTCAAATGAATGTAAATGCGACAGTTCCTTGCTAGGATATAGCGTTTGCAGATATCTACGTATCGAAGCAAAAGAGTTCTAAAGCTTCTTAAATCGCGATATCGCATCTCATTTCTATGTTTCATGATAAGATATAATATTCATTGTGCACTGTTATGTATACCTCGTGTTCACTTCAAAAGAATGTAAATGCGACACTTCCTTGCTAGGAAATAGCGTTTGCAGATGTCTACGTATCGAGGAAATAGAGTTCTAAACTTGTTAATTCGCGATATCGCATCCCATTTCTATGTTTCATGATAATATATAATATTCATTGCGAAGTGTCATGTATACCTCGCATACACTTCAAATGAATGTAAATGCGGCATTTCCTTGCTAGGAAATAGCATTTGCAGATGTCTACGTATCGAGGAAATAGGGTTCTAAACTTGTTAATTCGCGATATCGCATCTCATTTCTATGTTTCATGATAATATATAATATTCATTGAGAAGTGTCATGTATACCTCGCATACACATCAAATGAATGTAAATGCGGCATTTCCTTGCTAGGAAATAGCGTTTGCAGATGTCTACGTATCGAAGCAAGAGAGTTCTAATGCTTCTTAAATCGCCATATCGCATCTCATTTCTATGTTTCATGATAAGATATAATATTCACTGTGCTGTGCTATGTATACCTCGCATTCACTTCAAAAGAATGTAAATGCGACACTTAGTTGCAAGGAAGTAGCGTTTGCAGATGTCTACGTATTGTAGCATTAGTGCTCTAATGCTTCTCAAAACGCGACGTCGTTTCTCATTTCTATGTTTCATGATAGTATTTAATATTCATTGCGTAGTGTCATGTATACCTCGCATACACTTCAAATGAATGTAAATCCGACACTTCCTTGCTAGAAAATAGCGTTTGCAGATGTCTACGTATCGTGGGATTAGAGATCCAATGCTTCTCAAAACGCGATATCGCTTCTCATTTCTATGTTTCATGATAATATATAATATTCATTGCAATTTGTTATGTATACCTCGCATACACTTCAAATGAATGTAAATGCGGCATTTCCTTGCTAGGAAATAGCGTTTGCAGATGTCTACGTATCGAAGCAATAGAATTCTGATGCTCCTGAAATCGCCATATCGCATCTCATTTCTATGTTTCATGATAAGATATAATATTCACTGTGCTGTGTTATGTATACCTCGTATTCACATCAAAAGAATGTAAATGCGACACTTCCTTGCTAGGAAATTGCGTTTGTAGATGTCTACGTATCGTAGAATTAGTGCTATAATGCTTCTCAAAACGCGACATCGTTTCTCATTTCTATTTTTGATGATAGTATATCATATTGATTGCAAAGTGCCATGTACATCTCGCATACACTTCAATTGAATGTACATGCGACACTTCCTTGCTAGGGAATAGCGTTTGCAGATGTCTACGTATCGAAGCAATAGAGTTCTAATGTTTCTTAAATCGCCATATAGCATCTCATTTCTATGTTTCATGATAAGATATAATATTCATTGCGAAGTGCCATGTATACCTCGCATACACTTCAATTGAATGTGCATGCGACACTTCCTTGCTGGGAAATAGCGTTTGCAGATGTCTAGGTATCGAAGCAATAGAATTCCAATGCTTCTTAAATCGTCATATCGCATCTCATATCTACGTTTCCTGAAAAGATATAATATTCATTGCGAAGTGTCATGTATACCTCGTATTTCTTTCAAAAGAATGTAAATGCGACACTTCCTTGCTAGGAAGTAGCGTTTGCAGATGTCTACGTATCGAAACAATAGAGTTCTAATGCATCTTAAATCGCCATATAGCATCTCATTTCTATGTTTCATGATAAGATATAATATTCATTGCGAAGTGCCTTGTATACCTCGCATACACTTCAACTGAATGTGCATGCGACACTTCCTTGCTGGGAAATAGCGTTTGCAGATGTCTACGTATCGAAGCAATAGAATTCCAATGCTTCTTAAATCGTCATATCGCATCTCATTTCTATGTTTCATGATAAGATATAATATTCATTGCGAAGTGTCATGTATGCCTCGTATTCCTTTCAAAAGAATGTAAATGCGACACTTCCTTGTTAGGAAGTAGCGTTTGCAGATGTCTACGTATCAAGGCAATTGACATCGAATGCTTCATACATCGCCATATCGCATCTCATTTCTATGTTTCATGATAAGATATAATATTCATTGTGCAGTGTTATATATACCTCGTATTCACCTCAAAAGGATGTAAATGCGACACTCCCTTGCAAGGAAATAGCGTTTTCAGATGTCTACGTATCGAAGCAATAGTGTTCTAATGCTTCACAAACCGTCATATCGCATCTCATATCTGCGTTTCCTGATAAGATATAATACTCATTGCGAAGTGTCATGTATGCCTCGTATTCCTTTCAGAAGAATGTAAATGCGACACTTCCTTCGTAGGAAATAGCGTTTGCAGATGTCTACGTATCGAAGCAATAGAGTTCTAATGCTTCTTAAATCGCTATATTACATCTCATTTCTATGTTTCATGATAAGATATAAATTTCATTGTGGAGTGTTATGTATACCTTGTATTCACTTCAAAAGAATGTAATCGCGACACTCCCTTGCAAGGAAATAGCGTTTTCAGATGTCTACGTATCGAAGCAATAGTGTTCCAATGCTTCTTAAACCGTCATATCGCATCTCATATCTACGTTTCCTGATAAGATATAATATTCATTGCGAAGTGTCATGTATACCTCGTATTCCTTTCAAAAGAATGTAAATGCGACACTTCCTTGCTAGGAAGTAGCGTTTGCAGATGTCTACGTATCGAAACAATAGAGTTCTAATGCATCTTAAATCGCCATATAGCATCTCATTTCTATGTTTCATGATAAGATATAATATTCATTGCAAAGTGCCATGTATACCTCGCATACACTTCAATTGAATGTGCATGCGACACTTCCTTGCTGGGAAATAGCGTTTGCAGATGTCTACATATCGAAGCAATAGAATTCCAATGCTTCTTAAATCGTCATATCGCATCTCATTTCTATGTTTCATGATAAGATATAATATTCATTGCGAAGTGTCATGTATGCCTCGTATTCCTTTCAATAGAATGTAAATGCGACACTTCCTTGTTAGGAAGTAGCGTTTGCAGATATCTACGTATCGAAGCAATAGATTTCTAATGCTTCTTAAATCGCGATATCGCATCTTATTGCTATGTTTCATGATAAGATATAATATTCATTGCGAAGTGTCATGTATACCTCGTATTCCTTTCAAAAGAATGTAAATGCGACACTTCCTTGCTAGAAAGTAGCGTTTGCAGATGTCTACGTATCGAAGCAATAGATTTCTAATGCTTCTTAAGTCGCCATATTGCATCTTTTCCTATGTTTCATGGTAAGATATAATATTCATTGTGGAGTGTTATGTATACCTCATATTCACTTCAAAATAATGTAAACGCGACACTTCCTTGCTAGGAAATAGCGCTTGCAGATGTCTACGTGTCGAAGCAATAGATTTCTAAAGCTTGCTAATTCGCGATATCCCATCTCATATCTATTTTTCATGATAATATATAATATTCGTTGCGAAGTGTCATGTATGCCTCGCATACACTTCAAATAAATGTGAATGCGACAGTTCCCTGCAAGGAAATAGGGTTTGCAGATATCTACTAATCAAAGCAATAGAGTTCTGAAGTTTCTTAAATCGCGATATCGCATCTCATTTCTACGTTTCATGATAAGATATAATTTCCATTGTGCAGTATTATGAATACCTCGCATACACTCCAAAAGAATGTAAATGCGACACTTCCTTCCTAGGAAATAGCGTTTGCAGATGTCTACGTATCGAGGAAATAGACATCTAATGCTTTATAAATCGCCATATCGCATCACATTTCTGTTTCATGATAAGATATAATATTCATTGCGAAGTGTCATGTATGCTTCGTATGCCTTTCAAAGGAATGTAAATGCGACACTCCCTTGCTAGGAAGTAGCGTTTGCAGATGTCTACGTATCGAAGCAATGGAGTTCTAATGCTTCTTACATCGCCATATTACATCTCATTTCTATGTTTCATGATACGATATAATTTTCATCGTGGAGTGTTATGAAAACCTCGTATTCACTTCAAAAGAATGTAGACGCGACACTTCTTTGCCCGGAAATAGCGTTTGCAGATGTCTACGTATCGTAGCATTAGGGTTCTAATGCTTCTCTAAACGCGATATCGCTACTCATTACTAAGTTTCATGATAATATGTAATAATCATTGTGGAGCGTTATGTATACCTCGTATTCACTTCAAAAGAATGTAAATGCGACTCTTCCTTGCATGCAAATAGCGTTTGCAAATGTCTACGTATCGAAGCAATGGATTTCTAATGCTTCTTAAATCGCCATATCGCATCTCATATATATGTTTCATGATAATATATAATATTCATTGCGAAGTGTCATGTATACCTCGTATACACTTCAAACGAATGTGAATGCGACAGTTCCTTGCCAGGAAATAGTGTTTGCAGATATCTACGTATCGAAGCAATAGAGTTCTAATGTTTCTTAAATCGCCATATCGCATCTCATTTCTATGTTTCATGATAAGATATAATATTCATTGCGAAGTGCCATGTATACATCGCATTCACTTCAATTGAATGTACATGCGACACTTCCTTGCTAGGAAATAGCGTTTGCAGATATCTACGTATCGAAGCAATAGAATTCTAATGCTTCTTAACTCGTCATATCGCATCTCATTTCTATGTTTCATGATAAG
Organism: Xylocopa sonorina; assembly: GCF_050948175.1. Taxonomy (NCBI): domain Eukaryota; kingdom Metazoa; phylum Arthropoda; class Insecta; order Hymenoptera; family Apidae; genus Xylocopa; species Xylocopa sonorina. The sequence continues at coordinate 419,866 of NW_027490350.1, forward strand.
ATATAATATTCATTGCGAAGTGTCATGTATGCCTCGTATTCCTTTCAAAAAAATGTAAATGCGACACTTCCTTGCTAGGAAATAGCGTTTGCAGATGTCTACGTATCAAGGCAATAGACATCCAATGCTTCATAAATCGCCATATCGCATCTCATTTCTATGTTTCATGATAAGATACAATATTCATTGCGAAGTGCCATGTATATCTGGCATACACTTCAATTGAATGTGCATGCGACACTTCCTTGCTTGGAAATAGCGTTTGCAGATGTCTACGTATCGAAGCAATAGAATTCTAATGCTTCTTAAATCGTCATATCGCATCTCATTTCTATGTTTCATGATAAGATATAATATTCATTGCGAAGTGTCATGTATGCCTCGTATCCCTTTCAAAAGAATGTAAATGCGACACTTCCTTGTTAGGAAAAAGCGTTTGCAGATGTCTACGTACCGTAGCAATAGAGTTCTAATGCTTCTCAAAACGCGATATCGCTACTCATTACTATGTTTCATGATAATATATAATATTCATTGCGAAGTGTCATGTATACCTCGCATACACTTCAATTGAATGTGCATGCGACACTTCCTTGCTAGGAAGTAGCGTTTGCAGATGTCTACGTATCGAAGCAATGGAGTTCTAATGCTTCTTAAATCGCCATATTACATCACATTTCTATGTTTCATAATACGATATAATTTTCATCGTGGAGTGTTATGAAAACCTCGTATTCACTTCAAAAGAATGTAGACGCGACACTTCCTTGCTCGGAAATAGTGTTTGCAGATGTCTATGTATCGTAGCATTAGAGTTCTCATGCTTTTTAAGACGGGATATCGTATCCCATATCTATGTTTCATGATAAGATATAATATACATTGCGAAGTGCTATGTATACCTCGTATTCGCTCCGAAATAATGTAAATGCGACACTTCCATGCTAGGAATTAACGTTTGCAGATGACTACGTATCGAAGCAATAGAGTTCTAATGCTTCTTAAAACGCGATATCGCATCTCACTTCTGCGTTTCACGATAAGATATAACATACATTGCGAAGTGTCATGTACCTTCGTCTACACATCAAAAGAATGTAAATGCAACACTTCCTTGCTGGGAAATACCGCTTGCAGATGGCTACGTATCGAAGCAATAGAGTTCTCATGCTTCTTAAAACGGGATATCGCATCTCATATCTATGTTTCATGATAAGATGTATTATTCATTGTACAATGTTATGTATACCTCGCATTCACTTCAAAAGAATGTAAATGCGACACTTCCTTGCTAGGAAATCGCGTTTGCAGATGTCTACGTATCGTAGCAATAGAGTTATAATGTTATATTCGTAGTCATTTCTATGTTTCATGATAAGATATAATATGCATTGTGGAGTGATATGTATACCTCGTATTCACTTCAAAAGAATGTAAATGCAACACCTCCTTGCTTGGAAATAGCGCTTGCAGATGTCTTCGTATCGTAGGAATAGATATCTAATGCTTCTCAATACGCGATATCGCATCTCATTTCTATGTTTCATGGTAAGATATAATCTTCATTGCGAAGTGTCATGTATACCTCGTCTACACTTCAAAAGAATGTAAATGCCACACATCCTGGCTAAGAAATAGCGTTTCCGAATGTCTCCCTATCGAAGCAATAAAGTTCTAATGCTTCTTAGAACGCGATATCGCATCTCATTTGTATTTTTCATGATAAGATATAATATTCATTGCGAAGTGTCATGTATTCTCGTCTACACGTCAAAAAAATGTAAATGCAACACCTCCTTGCTAGGGAATAGCGTTTCCAGATGTCTACGTATCGAAGCAATAGAGTTCTAATGGGGGAGGGGTAGAGGTACTTGTCACACCCGAGAACCATCCTGTTTGTCTCCATGGACTATGGCAGCAGTCTTATCGTTGCAGAGCTCTCGATCCTATCCTTCGGGCTTCAGGGTCTCTTCTTGCTCACTTCCCGACTCCTCCACCATCGAGCCCGTCACGCTACCTCGGCGCACAGCCCTTCCGCGAACCTGCGGTCTTATTATCCGCCGAAGAGGCGTCTTATGGGTCGCTTCTTCCATCAGCTCGCCAGTCTAATCCTTTGAACGGTGAGAGAGAAACGAACGGGGGGGGGGGGAGGTTCTACCATCCTGTATTTCTCGCTCCTCTCAAATACAGCTATCGCGATGGTCCGTGTCGCGCTTCTCGCATGGGTTGTGATCTGCGAGCTAGTCTAACCGAAGCAGGGGGGGGGGGAGGTGAGCGAGCCTTGTGACTTCACCACGTCACAGTACATACAAATTTGCGATTAAGTAGCTATGTGTTCGAATTCAATTCCGAATAATGCACTAAAAAGCATCCCAAATAACAAACGGCAAGATGGTAGCGACACCTTGCCGGCACTATATTGCCACTTCCGAGGAGTGTCAACTGATTCGTAGTCATCTGTGACCGGATTCGTTGACTAAAATGCCAGAACGTGTTACCAGCACGTTCTAGACAAGCGAATCGCGCAGAACCAGCACCATGGTGACACGCGTATCATCGCTCCATTCATGAATCTCCTCAGCAATGACGCAGGATCACATTTGGCAATGGGGAACCTGTGCTTTCATACAAATTAGAACCGTTAGATGTCAGTAGATGTTCAGCATATGAGTATTGATAGACATTTTGATGGTCGTTTTCCTATATTTATAGTTATTGAGCGAGTCGTATATATTTCTTTCAATCCATCATAGACTAAAAATAGTATTTATAAGAAAAATATTACTTATAAAATAAAAATTCATGCTGTTGCATCCCTAACTTCGCCTTGTGTAATTTTTGAAATAACATGCTGTCATCGTATTTAATGTAACCCTCAATTGCATGAATTTGTAACAATAAATTGAAGAAAATATATATAAAATAAGTGTATATATTTTTATGACAAAGTAATTATCGACTTTATGGAAAAAATCGCCCTATCGAGCTAGTTTATAGAAAATAATAAAATCGAATTCTTATATCTTTGTGTTGTGCCGGTGTATCTATATTGGAATCAAAATAAATAAATTGCACAGTTTAGTCATTTTTCGTATTTGCTTATAATTTTTATGGAAACAGCTTCCCCATTAGTAAATGTCAGACTATGCCACAACCAACCGTGTAGCTATGGTGAGCTGATAGTGTCATTGTCACTGCCGTGTAGCCCGTGTGCTATATCTCGGTGCTTTAATAGTGCCGTGATACGAATGCCGCCCCAGCACTAACAGTATGCCATTTCGAAAGCTGAGTAGGAGCACTTTATTAGCACAGTTCTGACACGGAGTTCGTTCCATCCGTTGTCATTGGCGTGCCAATCGCTGGCTGTTTGGGATATTGTAGTGCATGAGGCAGACTTGTTCCTTATCATCGTAAAGGAGATGGATTTTCACTCCCCCCTTTTTGAATTTTTTAAATTATTGTTTGGAATTTTTGCCGTTTCTGTATCTATATGACCGCATTGTGGATTCAACTTCTTTTGAAGTGCACACGTGGTATACGCAACACTTTGCAATGAATATTATACCTTACCATGAAACATAGAACTGCGATCCGATATCGCGTTTTAAGAAGCATTAGAACTCCATTGCTTCCATATGTAGACATCTGGAAACGCATTTCCTACCAAGGAAGTGTGGCATTTACATTCTTTTGAAGTGTAGACGATGTACACATGACACTTCGCAATGAATAATATATCTTATCATGAAACATAGGAGTGCGATGCGATTTCGCGTTTTACGAGGCATTAGAACTCCATTGCATCGATACGTAGACATCTAGAAACGCATTTCTTAGCTAGGAAGTGTGGCATTTACTTTCTTTTGCAGTGCAGGCGAGGTATACATAACACTTCGCAATGAACATTATATCATATTATGAAACATAGAATTGAGATCCGATATCGCGTTTTAGAAAGAATTAAAACTCTACTGCTCCGATACGTAGGCATCTGGAAACGCTATTTCCTAGCAAGGAAGTGTGACATTTACATTCATTTGAAGTGTAGACGTGGAATACACAACACTTCGCGATGAAAATTATATCTTATCATGAAACATAGAAATGAAATGCGACATCGCGTTTTAAGAAGCGTTAGAACTCTATTGCTTCGATACGTAGACATGTCGAAGCGCATTTCCTAGCAAGGAAGTGGGGAATTTACATTCCTTAGTAGTGTGGACAAGGTATACATAACACTTCGCAATGAATATTATATTTTATCATGAAACATAGAATTGAGATGCGATATCGCGTCTGAAGAAGCATTAGAACTCTATTGCTTCGACACGTAGACATCTGGAAACGCTATTTCCTAGCAAGGCCGTGTGACATTTACATTCGTTTGAAGTCTAGACGAGGTATACATAACAATTCGCGATGAATATTACATCTAATCATGAAACATAGAAAGGAGATGCGATATCGCGTTTCAAGAAGCATTAGAACACTATTGCTTCGTTTCATTGATATCTGGAAACGCATTTTCAACCAAAGATGTGTGGCATTTACATTCTTTTGAAGTGTAGACAAGATGTACATAACACTTCACTATGAATATTATTTCTTATCATGAAATACTGAAATGAGATGCGATATCGCGTTTAAGAAACATTAGAACTCTATCGCTACGATACGTAGACATCTGCAAACGCTATTTCCTTGCAAGGAAGTGTCGCATTTACATTCATTTGAAGTGTAGACGAGGAATACAAAACACTTCGCAAATCATATTATATCTTACCATGAAACATAGAAATGAGATGCGATATCGCGTTTTAAGAAGCACTAGGACCCTATTGCTGCGATAGGTAGAAATCTGCAAACGCTATTTCCTTGCAAGGAAGTGTCGCATTTACATTCATTTGAAGTGTAGACGAGGAATACATAACACTTCGCAAACCATATTATATCTTACCATGAAACATAGAAATGAGATGCGATATCGCGTTTTAAGAAGCACTAGAAATCTATTGCTACGATACGTAGACATCTGCAAACGCTATTTCCTTGCAAGGAAGTGTCGCATTTGCATTCATTTGAAGTGTAGACGAGGAATACGTAACATTTCGCAAATCATATTATATCTTACCATGAAACATAGAATTGAGATGCGATATCGCGCTTTAAGAATCATAAAAACTCTATTGCTACGATACGTAGACATCTGCAAACGCTATTTCCTTGCAAGGAAGTGTCGCATTTACATTCATTTGAATCGTAGACGAGGAATGCATAACACTTCGCAATGAATATTATATCTTATCATGAAACATAGATATGAGATGCAATATCTCGTTTTAAGAAGCATTAGAACCCCATTGCTACGATAGGTAGACGTCTGCAAACGCTATTTCCTTGCAAGGAAGTGTCGCATTTGCATTTATTTGAAGTGTAGACGAGGAATACATAACACTTCGCAAATCATATTATATCTTACCATGAAACATAGAAATGAGATGCGATATCGCGTTTTAAGAAGCATTAGAAATCTATTGCTACGATACGTAGACATCTGCAAACGGTTTTTCCTTGCAAGGAAGTGTCGCATTTATATTCATTTGAAGTGTAGACGAGGAATACATAACACTTCGCAAATCATATTATATCTTACCATGAAACATAGAATTGAGATCGATATCGCGTTTTAAGAATCATAAGAACTCCATTGCTACGATACGTAGACATCTGCAGACGCTATTTCCTTGCAAGGAAGTGTCGCATTTACATTCATTTGAAGTGTAGACGAGGAATACATAACACTTCGCAAATCATATTATATCTTACCATGAAACATAGAAATGAGATGCGATATCGCGTTTTAAGAATCATAAAAACTCTATTGCTATGATACGTAGACATCTGCAAACGCTATTTGCTTGCAAGGAAGTGTCGCATTTACATTCATTTGAATCGTATACGAGGAATGCATAACACTTCGCAATGAATATTATATCTTATCATGAAACATAGATATGAGATGCTATATCTCGCTTTAAGAAGCATTTGAACTCTATTGCTACGATACCTAGACATCTGCAGACGCTATTTCCTAGCAAGGAAGTGTCGCAATTACATTCATTTGAAGTGTAGACGAGGAATACATGACACTTCGCAAATCATATTATATCTTACCATGAAACATAGAAATGAGGTGCGATATCGCGTTTTAAGAAGCATTAGAAATCTATTGCTACGATACGTAGACATCTGCAAACGCTATTTCTTTGCAACGAAGTGTCGCATTTACATTCATTTGAAGTGTAGACGAGGAATACATAAAACTTCGCAAATCATATTATATCTTACCATGAAACATAGAAATGAGATGCGGTATTGCGTTTTAAGAATCATAAGAACTCTATTGTTACGATACCTAGACATCTGCAAACGCTATTTCCTAGCGAGGAAGTGTCGCATTCACAATCATTTGAGGTGTAGACGAGGAATACATGACACCTCGCAAATCATATAATATCTTACCATGAAACATAGAAATGAGATGCGATATCGCGTTTTAAGCAGCATTAGAACTCTATTGCTGCGATACCTAGAAATCTGCAAACGCTATTTCCTTGCAAGGAAGTGACGCATTTACATTCATTTGAAGTGTAGACGAGGAATACATAACACATCGCAAATCATATTATATCTTACCATGAACCATAGAAATGAGATGCGATATCGCGTTTTAAGAATCATAAGAACTCTATTGCTACGATACGCAGACATCTGCAAACGCCATTTTCTATCGAGGAAGTGTCACATTCACATTCATTTGAAGTGTAGACGAGGAATACATAACACTTCGCAAATCATATTATATCTTACCATGAAACATAGAAATGAGATGCCATATCGCGTTTTAAGAATCACAAGAACTCTATTGCTACGGTACGTAGACACCTGCAAACGCTATTTCCTTGCAAGAAAGTGTCGCATTTACATTCATTTGAATCGTATACGAGGAATGCATAACACTTCGCAATGAATATTATATCTTATCATGAAACGTAGATATGAGATGCTATATCTCGTTTTAAGAAGCATTTGAACTCTATTGCTACGATACCTAGACATCTGCAGACGCTATTTCCTAGCAAGGAAGTGCCGCATTTACATTCATATGAAGTGTAGACGAGGAATACATAACACTACGCAAATCATACTATATCTTAGCATGAAACATAGAAATGTGATGCGATATCTCGTTTTAAGAAGCATTTGAAATCTATTGCTACGATACGTAGACATCTGCAAACGCTATTTCTTTGCAAGGAAGTGTCGCATTTACATTCATTTGAAATTTAGACGTGGAATACACACACTTCGCAAATCATATTATATCTTACCATGAAACATAGAAATGAGATGCGATATCGCGTTTTAAGAATCATAAGAACTCTATAGCTACGATACGCAGAAATCTGCAAACGCTCTTTCCTTGCAAGGAAGTGTCGCATTAACATTCATATGAAGTGTACACGAGGAATACATATCACATCGCAAATCATATTATATCTTACCATGAAACATGGAAATGAGATGCGATATCGCGTTTTAAGAAGCATTAGAACACTATTGCTAAGATACGTAGACATCTGCAAACGATATTTCCTTGCTAGGAAGTGTCGCATTTACATTCATTTGAAGTGTAGACGAAGAATACATAACACTTCGCAAATCATATTATATCTTACCATGAAACATAGAAATGAGATGCGATATAGCGTTTTAAGAATCATAAGAACTCTATAGCTGCGATACGCAGTAATCTGCAAACGCTATTTCCTTGCAAGGAAGTGTCGCATTTACATTCATTTGAAGTGTAGACGAGGAATACATAGCACTTCGCAAATCATATTATATCTTACCATGAAACATAGAAATGAGGTGCGATATCGCGTTTTAAGAAGCATTAGAACTCTATCGCTACGATACCTAGATATCTGCAGACGCTATTCCCTAGCAAGGAAGTGTCGCATTTACATTCATTTGAAGTGTAGACGAGGAATACATAACACTTCGCAAATTATATAATATCTTACCATGAAACATAGAAATGAGATGCGATATCGCGTTTTTAGAAGCATTAGAACTCTGTTGCTACGATACCTAGACATCTGCAGACGCTATTTCCTAGCAAGGAAGTGTCGCATTTACATTCATTTGAAGTCTAGACGAGGAGTACATAACACTACGCAAATCATATTATATCTTACCATGAAACATAGAAATGTGATGCGATATCGCGTTTTAAGAAGCATTTGAAATCTATTGCTACGATACGTAGACATCTGCAAACGCTATTTCTTTGCAAGGAAGTGTCGCATTTACATTCATTTGAAGTGTAGACGTGGAATACACACACTTCGCAAATCATATTATATCTTACCATGAAACATAGAAATGAAATGCGATATCGCGTTTTAATAAGCATTAGAACTCTACTGCTACGATAGGTAGACATCTGCAGACGCTATTTCCTTGCAAGGAAGTGTCGCATTTAAATTCATTTGAAGTGTAGACGAGGAGTACATAACACTTCGCAAATCATATTATATCTTACCATGAAACATAGAAATGAGATGCGATATTGTGTTTTGAGAAACATTAGAACTCTATCGCTGCGACACCTAGCCATCTGCAGACGCTATTTCATTTCAAGGAAGTATCGCATTTTCATTCATTTGAAGTGTAGACGAGGAATACATAACACTACGCAAATCATATTATATCTTACCATGAAACATAGAAATGTGATGCGATATCGCGTTTTAAGAAGCATTTGAAATCTATTGCTACGATACGTAGACATCTGCAAACGCTATTTCTTTGCAAGGAAGTGTCGCATTTACATTCATTTGAAGTGTAGACGTGGAATACACACACTTCGCAAATCATATTATATCTTACCATGAAACATAGAAATGAAATGCGATATCGCGTTTTAATAAGCATTAGAACTCTACTGCTACGATAGGTAGACATCTGCAAACGCTATTTCCTTGCAAGGAAGTGTCGCATTTACATTCATTTGAAGTGTAGACGAGGAATACATCACACTTCGCAAATCATATTATATCTTACCATGAAACATAGAAATGAGATGCGATATTGCGTTTTGAGAAGCATTAGAACCCTATCGCTACGATACCTAGGCATCTGCAGACGCTATTTCCTTTCAAGGAAGTGTCGCATTTACATTCATTTGAAGTGTAGACGAGGAGTACATAACACTTCGCAAATCATATTATATCTTACCATGAAACATGGAAATGAGTTGCGATATCGCGTTTTAAGAAGCATTAGAACACTATTGCTACGATACGTAGACATCTGCAAACGCTATTTCCTTGCAAGGAAGAGTCGCATTTACATTCATTTGAATCGTAGACGAGGAATGCATAACACTTCGCAATGAATATTATATCTTATCATGAAACATAGATATGAGATGCAATATCTCGTTTTAAGAAGCACTTGAACTCTATTACTACGATACCTAGACATCTGCAGACGCTATTTCCTAGCAAGGAAGTGCCGCATTTACATTCACATGAAGTGTAGACGAGGAATACATAACACTACGCAAATCATATTATATCTTACCATGAAACATAGAAATGTGATGCGATATCGCGTTTTAAGAAGCATTTGAAATCTATTGCTACGATACGTAGACATCTGCAAACGCTATTTCTTTGCAAGGAAGTGTCGCATTTACATTCATTTCAAGTGTAGACGTGGAATACACACACTTCGCAAATCATATTATATCTTACCATGAAACATAGAAATGAGATGCAATATCGCGTTTTAATAAGCATTAGAACTCTACTGCTACGATACCTAGATATCTGCAGACGCTATTTCCTAGCAAGGAAGTGTCGCATTAACATTCATATGAAGTGTACACGAGGAATATATAACACTTCGCAAATCTTATTATATCTTACCATGAAACATGGAAATGAGATGCGATATCGCGTTTTAAGAAGCATTAGAACACTATTGCTAAGATACGTAGACATCTGCAAACGCTATTTCCTTGCTAGGAAGTGTCGCATTTACATTCATTTGAAGTGTAGACGAAGAATACATAACACTTCGCAAATCATATTATATCTTACCATGAAACATAGAAATGAGATGCGATATCGCGTTTTAAGAATCATTAGAACTCTATAGCTGCGATACGCAGAAATCTGCAAACGCTATTTCCTTGCAAGGAAGTGTCGCATTTACATTCATTTGAAGTGTAGACGAGGAATACATAACACTTCGCAAATCATATTATATCTCACCATGAAACATAGAAATGAGGTGCGATATCGCGTTTTAAGAAGCATTAGAACTCTATCGCTACGATACCTAGATATCTACAGACGCTATTTCCTAGCAAGGAAGTGTCGCATTTACATTCATTTGAAGTGTAGACGAGGAATACATAACACTTCGCAAATTATATAATATCTTACCATGAAACATAGAAATGAGATGCGATATCGCGTTTTAAGAAGCATTAGAACTCTGTCGCTACGATAGCTAGACATCTGCAGACGCTATTTCCTAGCAAGGAAGTGTCGCATTTACATTCACTTGAAGTGTAGACGAGGAATACATGACACCTCGCAAATCATATAATATCTTACCATGAAACATAGAAATGAGATGCGATATCGCGTTTTAAGCAGCATTAGAACTCTATTGCTGCGATACCTAGAAATCTGCAAACGCTATTTCCTTGCAAGGAAGTGACGCATTTACATTCATTTGAAGTGTAGACGAGGAATACATAACACATCGCAAATCATATTATATCTTACCATGAACCATAGAAATGAGATGCGATATCGCGTTTTAAGAATCATAAGAACTCTATTGCTACGATACGCAGACATCTGCAAACGCTATTTCCTATCGAGGAAGTGTCACATTCACATTCATTTGAAGTGTAGACGAGGAATACATAACACTTCGCAAATCATATTATATCTTACCATGAAACATAGAAATGAGATGCCATATCGCGTTTTAAGAATCACAAGAACTCTATTGCTACGGTTCGTAGACACCTGCAAACGCTATTTCCTTGCAAGAAAGTGTCGCATTTACATTCATTTGAATCGTATACGAGGAATGCATAACACTTCGCAATGAATATTATATCTTATCATGAAACGTAGATATGAGATGCTATATCTCGTTTTAAGAAGCATTTGAACTCTATTGCTACGATACCTAGACATCTGCAGACGCTATTTCCTAGCAAGGAAGTGCCGCATTTACATTCATATGAAGTGTAGACGAGGAATACATAACACTACGCAAATCATACTATATCTTAGCATGAAACATAGAAATGTGATGCGATATCTCGTTTTAAGAAGCATTTGAAATCTATTGCTACGATACGTAGACATCTGCAAACGCTATTTCTTTGCAAGGAAGTGTCGCATTTACATTCATTTGAAATGTAGACGTGGAATACACACACTTCGCAAATCATATTATATCTTACCATGAAACATAGAAATGAGATGCGATATCGCGTTTTAAGAATCATAAGAACTCTATAGCTACGATACGCAGAAATCTGCAAACGCTCTTTCCTTGCAAGGAAGTGTCGCATTAACATTCATATGAAGTGTACACGAGGAATACATAACACATCGCAAATCATATTATATCTTACCATGAAACATGGAAATGAGATGCGATATCGCGTTTTAAGAAGCATTAGAACACTATTGCTGAGATACGTAGACATCTGCAAACGATATTTCCTTGCTAGGAAGTGTCGCATTTACATTCATTTGAAGTGTAGACGAAGAATACATAACACTTCGCAAATCATATTATATCTTACCATGAAACATAGAAATGAGATGCGATATAGCGTTTTAAGAATCATAAGAACTCTATAGCTGCGATACGCAGTAATCTGCAAACGCTATTTCCTTGCAAGGAAGTGTCGCATTTACATTCATTTGAAGTGTAGACGAGGAATACATAGCACTTCGCAAATCATATTATATCTTACCATGAAACATAGAAATGAGGTGCGATATCGCGTTTTAAGAAGCATTAGAACTCTATCGCTACGATACCTAGATATCTGCAGACGCTATTTCCTAGCAAGGAAGTGTCGCATTTACATTCATTTGAAGTGTAGACGAGGAATACATAACACTTCGCAAATTATATAATATCTTACCATGAAACATAGAAATGAGATGCGATATCGCGTTTTTAGAAGCATTAGAACTCTGTTGCTACGATACCTAGACATCTGCAGACGCTATTTCCTAGCAAGGAAGTGTCGCATTTACATTCATTTGAAGTCTAGACGAGGAGTACATAACACTACGCAAATCATATTATATCTTACCATGAAACATAGAAATGTGATGCGATATCGCGTTTTAAGAAGCATTTGAAATCTATTGCTACGATACGTAGACATCTGCAAACGCTATTTCTTTGCAAGGAAGTGTCGCATTTACATTCATTTGAAGTGTAGACGTGGAATACACACACTTCGCAAATCATATTATATCCTACCATGAAACATAGAAATGAAATGCGATATCGCGTTTTAATAAGCATTAGAACTCTACTGCTACGATAGGTAGACATCTGCAAACGCTATTTCCTTGCAAGGAAGTGTCGCATTTAAATTCATTTGAAGTGTAGACGAGGAGTACATAACACTTCGCAAATCATATTATATCTTACCATGAAACATAGAAATGAGATGCGATATTGTGTTTTGAGAAACATTAGAACTCTATCGCTGCGACACCTAGCCATCTGCAGACGCTATTTCATTTCAAGGAAGTATCGCATTTTCATTCATTTGAAGTGTAGACGAGGAATACATAACACTACGCAAATCATATTATATCTTACCATGAAACATAGAAATGTGATGCGATATCGCGTTTTAAGAAGCATTTGAAATCTATTGCTACGATACGTAGACATCTGCAAACGCTATTTCTTTGCAAGGAAGTGTCGCATTTACATTCATTTGAAGTGTAGACGTGGAATACACACACTTCGCAAATCATATTATATCTTACCATGAAACATAGAAATGAAATGCGATATCGCGTTTTAATAAGCATTAGAACTCTACTGCTACGATAGGTAGACATCTGCAAACGCTATTTCCTTGCAAGGAAGTGTCGCATTTACATTCATTTGAAGTGTAGACGAGGAATACATCACACTTCGCAAATCATATTATATCTTACCATGAAACATAGAAATGAGATGCGATATTGCGTTTTGAGAAGCATTAGAACCCTATCGCTACGATACCTAGACATCTGCAGACGCTATTTCCTTTCAAGGAAGTGTCGCATTTACATTCATTTGAAGTGTAGACGAGGAGTACATAACACTTGGCAAATCATATTATATCTTACCATGAAACATGGAAATGAGTTGCGATATCGCGTTTTAAGAAGCATTAGAACACTATTGCTAAGATACGTAGACATCTGCAAACGATATTTCCTTGCTTGGAAGTGTCGCATTTACATTCGTTTGAAGTGTAGACGAAGAATACATAACACTTCGCAAATCATATTATATCTTACCATGAAACATAGAAATGAGATGCGCTATCGCGTTTTAAGAAGCATTTGAAATCTATTGCTACGATACGTAGACATCTGCAAACGCTATTTCTTTGCAAGGAAGTGTCGCATTTACATTCATTTGAAGTGTAGACGTGGAATACACACACTTCGCAAATCATATTATATCTTACCATGAAACATAGAAATGAAATGCGATATCGCGTTTTAATAAGCATTAGAACTCTACTGCTGCGATAGGTAGACATCTGCAAACGCTATTTCCTTGCAAGGAAGTGTCGCATTTACATTCATTTGAAGTGTAGACGTGGAATACACACTCTTCGCAAATCATATTATATCTTACCATGAAACATAGAAATGAAATGCGATATCGCGTTTTAATAAGCATTAGAACTCTACTGCTACGATAGGTAGACATCTGCAAACGCTATTTCCTTGCAAGGAAGTGTCGCATTTACATTCATTTGAAGTGTAGACGAGGAATACATCACACTTCGCAAATCATATTATATCTTACCATGAAACATAGAAATGAGATGCGATATTGCGTTTTGAGAAGCATTAGAACCCTATCGCTACGATACCTAGACATCTGCAGACGCTATTTCCTTTCAAGGAAGTGTCGCATTTACATTCATTTGAAGTGTAGACGAGGAGTACATAACACTTCGCAAATCATATTATATCTTACCATGAAACATGGAAATGAGTTGCGATATCGCGTTTTAAGAAGCATTAGAACACTATTGCTAAGATACGTAGACATCTGCAAACGATATTTCCTTGCTTGGAAGTGTCGCATTTACATTCGTTTGAAGTGTAGACGAAGAATACATAACACTTCGCAAATCATATTATATCTTACCATGAAACATAGAAATGAGATGCGCTATCGCGTTTTAAGAAGCATTTGAAATCTATTGCTACGATACGTAGACATCTGCAAACGCTATTTCTTTGCAAGGAAGTGTCGCATTTACATTCATTTGAAGTGTAGACGTGGAATACACACACTTCGCAAATCATATTATATCTTACCATGAAACATAGAAATGAAATGCGATACCGCGTTTTAATAAGCATTAGAACTCTACTGCTGCGATAGGTAGACATCTGCAAACGCTATTTCCTTGCAAGGAAGTGTCGCATTTACATTCATTTGAAGTGTAGACGAGGAATACATCACACTTCGCAAATCATATTATATCTTACCATGAAACATAGAAATGAGATGCGATATTGCGTTTTGAGAAGCATTAGAACCCTATCGCTACGATACCTAGACATCTGCAGACGCTATTTCCTTTCAAGGAAGTGTCGCATTTACATTCATTTGAAGTGTAGACGAGGAGTACATAACACTTCGCAAATCATATTATATCTTACCATGAAACATGGAAATGAGTTGCGATATCGCGTTTTAAGAAGCATTAGAACACTATTGCTAAGATACGTAGACATCTGCAAACGATATTTCCTTGCTTGGAAGTGTCGCATTTACATTCGTTTGAAGTGTAGACGAAGAATACATAACACTTCGCAAATCATATTATATCTTACCATGAAACATAGAAATGAGATGCGATATCGCGTTTTAAGAATCATAAGAACTCTATAGCTGCGAAACGCAGTAATCTGCAAACGCTATTTCCTTGCAAGGAAGTGTCGCATTTACATTCATTTGAAGTGTAGACGAGGAATACATAACACTTCGCAAATCATATTATATCTTACCATGAAACATAGAAGTGAGATGCGATATCGCGTTTTGAGAATCATAAGAACTCTATTGCTACGATACGTAGACATCTGCAAACGCTATTTCCTTGCAAGGATGTGTCGCATTTACATTCATTTGAAGTGTAGACGAGGAATATATAACACTTCGCAAATCATATTATATCTTACCATGAAACATAGAAATGAGATGCGATATCGCGTTTTAAGAAGCATTAGAAATCTATTGCTACGATACGTAGACATCTCCAAACGCTATTTCCTAGCGAGGAAGTGTCGCATTCACATTCATTTGAAGTGTAGACGAGGAATACATAGTACTTCGCAAATTATATTATATCTTACCATGAAACATAGAAATGAGATGCTATATCGCGTTTTAAGAATCATAAGTACTCTATTGCTACGATACGTAGACATCTGCAAACGCTATTTCCTTGCAAGGAAGAGTCGCATTTACATTCATTTGAATCGTAGACGAGGAGTGCATAACACTTCGCAATGAATATTATATCTTATCATGAAACATAGATATGAGATGCAATATCTCGTTTTAAGAAGCACTTGAACTCTATTGCTACGATACCTAGACATCTGCAGACGCTATTTCCTAGCAAGGAAGTGCCGCATTTACATTCATATGAAGTGTAGACGTGCAATACACACACTTCGCAAATCATATTATATCTTACCATGAAACATAGAAATGAAATGCGACATCGCGTTTTAAGTATCATAAGAACTCTATTGCTACGATACTTAGACATCTTGAAACGCTCTTTCCTTGCAAGGAAGTGTCGCATTAACATTCATATGAAGTGTACACGAGGAATACATAACACTTCGCAAATCATATTATTTCTTACCATGAAACATGGAAAAGAGATTCGATATCGCGTTTTAAGAAGCATTAGAACACTATTGCTAAGATACGTAGACATCTGCAAACGCTATTTCCTTGCTAGGAAGTGTCGCATTTACATTCATTTGAAGTGTAGACGAAGAATACATAACACTTCGCAAATCATATTATATCTTACCATGAAACATAGAAATGAGATGCGATATCGCGTTTTAAGAATCATAAGAACTCTGTAGCTACGATACACAGAAATCTGCAAACGCTCTTTCCTTGCAAGGAAGTGTCGCATTAACATTCATATGAAGTGTATACGAGGAATACATAACACTTCGCAAATCATATTATATCTTACCATGAAACATGGAAATGAGATGCGATATCGCGTTTTAAGAAGCATTAGAACACTATTTCTAAGATACGTAGACATCTGCAAACGCTATTTCCTTGCTAGGAAGTGTCGCATTTACATTCATTTGAAGTGTAGACGAGGAATATATAACACATCGCAAATCATATTATATCTTACCATGAACCATAGAAATGAGATGCGATATCGCTTTTTAAGAATCATAAGAACTCTATTGCTACGATACGTAGACATCTGCAAACGCTATTTCTTTCCAAGGAAGTGTCGCATTTACATTCATTTGAAGTGTAGACGAGGAATACATAACACTTCGCAAGTCATATTATATCTTACCATGAAACATAGAAATGAGAAGCGATATCGCGTTTTAAGAAGCATTAGAACTCTATTGCTACGATACCTAGACAACTGCAGACGCTATTTCCTAGCAAGGAAGTGTCGCATTTACGTTCATTTGAATCGTAGACGTAGAATGCATAACACTTCGCAATGAATAATATATCTTAGCATGAAACATAGATATGTGATGCAATATCTCGTTTTAAGAAGCATTTGAACTCTATTGCTTCGATACGTAGACATCTGCAAACGCTATTTCCTTGCAAGGAAGTGTCGCATTTACATTCATTTGAAGTGTAGATGAGGAATACATAACACTTCGCAAATCATATTATATCTTACCATGAAACATAGAAATGAGATGCGACATCGCGTCTTAAGAAGCATTAGAACACTATTGCTACGATACCTAGACATCTGCAGACCCTATTTCCTAGCAAGGAAGTGTCGCATTTACATTCATTTGAAGTTTAGACGAGGAATACATAACACTTCGCAAATCATATTATATCTTACCATGAAACATAGAAATGAGATGCGATTACACGTCTTAAGAAGCATTAGAACACTATTGCTACGATACCTAGACATCTGCAGACGCTATTTCCTAGCAAGGAAGTCTCGCATTTACATTCATTTGAAGTGTAGACGAGGAATACATGACACTTCGCAAATCATATTATATCTTACCATGAAACATAGAAATGAGATGCGATATCGCGTTTTAAGAAGCATTAGAACTCTATTGCTCCGATACGTAGACATCTGCAAACGCTATTTCCTTGCAAGGGAGTGTCACATTTACATTCATTTGAAGTATAAACGACGAATACATAACACTTCGCAAATCATATTACATCTTACCATGAAACGTAGAAATGAGATGCGATATCGCGTTTTAGGAAGCATTAGAACTCTATTGCTACGATACCTAGACATCTGCAGACGCTATTTCCTAGCAAGGAAGTGTCGCATTTACATTCATTTGAAGTGTAGACGAGGAATACATGACACTTCGCAAATCATATTATACCTTACCATGAAACATAGAAATGAGATGCGATATCGCGTTTTAAGATGCATTAGAATTCTATTGCTACGATAGGTAGACACCTGCAAACGCTATTTCCTTGCAAGGAAGTGTCGCATTTACGTTCATTTGAAGTGTAGACGAGAAATACATAACACTTCGCAAATCATATTATATCTTACCATGAAACATAGAAATGAGATGCGATATCGCGTTTTAATATGCATTAGAATTCTATTGCTACAATAGGTAGACACCTGCAAACGCTATTTCCTAGCGAGGAAATATCGCAGTCACATTCATTTGAAGTGTAGACGAGGAATACATGACACTTCGCAAATCATATTATATCGTACCATGAAACATAGAAATGAGACGCGATATCGCGTTTTAAGAAGCATTAGAAAGCTATTGCAACGATACCTAGACATCTGCAGACGCTATTTCCTAGCAAGGAAGTGTCGCATTTACATTCATTTGAAGTTTAGACGAGGAATACATAACACTTCGCAAATCATATTATATCTTACCATGAAACATAGAAATGAGATGCGATTACACGTCTTAAGAAGCATTAGAACACTATTGCTACGATACCTAGACATCTGCAGACGCTATTTCCTAGCAAGGAAGTCTCGCATTTACATTCATTTGAAGTGTAGACGAGGAATACATGACACTTCGCAAATCATATTATATCTTACCATGAAACATAGAAATGAGATGCGATATCGCGTTTTAAGAAGCATTAGAACTCTATTGCTCCGATACGTAGACATCTGCAAACGCTATTTCCTTGCAAGGAACTGTCACATTTACATTCATTTGAAGTGTAGACGACGAATACATAACACTTCGCAAATCATATTACATCTTACCATGAAACGTAGAAATGAGATGCGATATCGCGTTTTAGGAAGCATTAGAACTCTATTGCTACGATACCTAGACATCTGCAGACGCTATTTCCTAACAAGGAAGTGTCGCATTTACTTTCATTTGAATCGTAGACGAGGAATGCATAACACTTCGCAATGAATATTATATCTTATCATGAAACATAGAAATGAGATGCGATATCGCGTTTTAAGAAGCATTAGAAATCTATTGCTACGATACGTTGACATCTGCAAACGCTATTTCTTTGCAAAGGAAGTTTCGCATTTACATTCATTTGAAGTGTAGACGAGGAATACATAACACTTCGCAGATCATGTTATATCTTACCATGAAACATAGAAATGAGATGCGATATCGCGTTTTAAGAAGCATTAGAACTCTATTGCTACGATACCTAGACATCTGCAGACGCAATTTCCTACCAAGGAAGTGTCGCATTTACATTCATTTGAAGTGTAGACGAGGAATACATAAGAATTCGCAAATCATATTATATCTTACCATGAAACATAGAAATGAGATGCGATATCGCGTTTTAAGAATCATAAGAACTCTATTGCTACGATACCTAGACATCTGCAGACGCTATTTCCTAGCAAGGAAGTATCGCATTTACATTCATTTGAAGTGTAGACGAGGAATACATGACACTTCGCAAATCATATTATATCTTACCATGAAACATAGAAATGAGATGCGACATCGCGTCTTAAGAAGCATTAGAACACTATTGCTACGATACCTAGACATCTGCAGACGCTATTTCCTAGCAAGGAAGTCTCGCATTTACATTCATTTGAAGTGTAGACGAGGAATACATGACACTTCGCAAATCATATTATATCTTACCATGAAACATAGAAATGAGATTCGATATCGCGTTTTAAGAAGCATTAGAACTCTGTTTCTTCGATACGTAGACATCAGCAAACGCTATTTCCTTGCAAGGAAGTGTCGCATTTACATTCATTTGAAGTGTAGACGAGGAATACATAACACTTCGCAGATCATGTTATATCTTACCATGAAACATAGAAATGAGATACGGTATCGCGTTTTAAGAAGCATTAGAACTCTATTGCTACGATACCTAGACATCTGCAGACGCTATTTCCTAGCAAGGAAGTGTCGCATTTACATTCATTTGAAGTGTAGACGAGGAATACATAACACTTCGCAATCATGTTATATCTTACCATGAAACATAGAAATGAGATGCGATATCGCGTTTTAAGAAGCATTAGAACTCTTTTGCTACGATACCTAGACATCTGCAGACGCTATTTCCTACCAAGGAAGTGTCGCATTTACATTCATTTGAAGTGTAGACGAGGAATACATAAGACTTCGCAAATCATATTATATCTTACCACGAAACATAGAAATGAGATGCGATATCGCGTTTTAAGAATCATAAGAACTCTATAGCTGCGAAACGCAGTAATCTGCAAACGCTATTTCCTTGCAAGGAAGTGTCGCATTTACATTCATTTGAAGTGTAGACGAGGAATACATAACACTTCGCAAATCATATTATATCTTACCATGAAACATAGAAATGAGATGCGATATCGCGTTTTAAGAAGCATTAGAACTCTTTTGCTACGATACCTAGACATCTGCAGACGCTATTTCCTACCAAGGAAGTGTCGCATTTACATTCATTTGAAGTGTAGACGAGGAGTACATAACACTTCGCAAATCATATTATATCTTACCATGAAACATGGAAATGAGTTGCGATATCGCGTTTTAAGAAGCATTAGAACACTATTGCTAAGATACGTAGACATCTGCAAACGATATTTCCTTGCTTGGAAGTGTCGCATTTACATTCGTTTGAAGTGTAGACGAAGAATACATAACACTTCGCAAATCATATTATATCTTACCATGAAACATAGAAATGAGATGCGATATCGCGTTTTAAGAATCATAAGAACTCTATAGCTGCGAAACGCAGTAATCTGCAAACGCTATTTCCTTGCAAGGAAGTGTCGCATTTACATTCATTTGAAGTGTAGACGAGGAATACATAACACTTCGCAAATCATATTATATCTTACCATGAAACATAGAAGTGAGATGCGATATCGCGTTTTGAGAATCATAAGAACTCTATTGCTACGATACGTAGACATCTGCAAACGCTATTTCCTTGCAAGGATGTGTCGCATTTACATTCATTTGAAGTGTAGACGAGGAATATATAACACTTCGCAAATCATATTATATCTTACCATGAAACATAGAAATGAGATGCGATATCGCGTTTTAAGAAGCATTAGAAATCTATTGCTACGATACGTAGACATCTCCAAACGCTATTTCCTAGCGAGGAAGTGTCGCATTCACATTCATTTGAAGTGTAGACGAGGAATACATAGTACTTCGCAAATTATATTATATCTTACCATGAAACATAGAAATGAGATGCTATATCGCGTTTTAAGAATCATAAGTACTCTATTGCTACGATACGTAGACATCTGCAAACGCTATTTCCTTGCAAGGAAGAGTCGCATTTACATTCATTTGAATCGTAGACGAGGAATGCATAACACTTCGCAATGAATATTATATCTTATCATGAAACATAGATATGAGATGCAATATCTCGTTTTAAGAAGCACATGAACTCTATTGCTACGATACCTAGACATCTGCAGACGCTATTTCCTAGCAAGGAAGTGCCGCATTTACATTCATATGAAGTGTAGACGTGCAATTCACACACTTCGCAAATCATATTATATCTTACCATGAAACATAGAAATGAAATGCGACATCGCGTTTTAAGTATCATAAGAACTCTATTGCTACGATACTTAGACATCTTGAAACGCTCTTTCCTTGCAAGGAAGTGTCGCATTAACATTCATATGAAGTGTACACGAGGAATACATAACACTTCGCAAATCATATTATTTCTTACCATGAAACATGGAAAAGAGATTCGATATCGCGTTTTAAGAAGCATTAGAACACTATTGCTAAGATACGTAGACATCTGCAAACGCTATTTCCTTGCTAGGAAGTGTCGCATTTACATTCATTTGAAGTGTAGACGAAGAATACATAACACTTCGCAAATCATATTATATCTTACCATGAAACATAGAAATGAGATGCGATATCGCGTTTTAAGAATCATAAGAACTCTGTAGCTACGATACACAGAAATCTGCAAACGCTCTTTCCTTGCAAGGAAGTGTCGCATTTACTTTCATTTGAATCGTAGACGAGGAATGCATAACACTTCGCAATGAATATTATATCTTATCATGAAACATAGAAATGAGATGCGATATCGCGTTTTAAGAAGCATTAGAAATCTATTGCTACGATACGTTGACATCCGCAAACGCTATTTCTTTGCAAAGGAAGTTTCGCATTTACATTCATTTGAAGTGTAGACGAGGAATACATAACACTTCGCAGATCATGTTATATCTTACCATGAAACATAGAAATGAGATGCGATATCGCGTTTTAAGAAGCATTAGAACTCTATTGCTACGATACCTAGACATCTGCAGACGCAATTTCCTACCAAGGAAGTGTCGCATTTACATTCATTTGAAGTGTAGACGAGGAATACATAAGAATTCGCAAATCATATTATATCTTACCATGAAACATAGAAATGAGATGCGATATCGCGTTTTAAGAATCATAAGAACTCTATTGCTACGATACCTAGACATCTGCAGACGCTATTTCCTAGCAAGGAAGTATCGCATTTACATTCATTTGAAGTGTAGACGAGGAATACATGACACTTCGCAAATCATATTATATCTTACCATGAAACATAGAAATGAGATGCGACATCGCGTCTTAAGAAGCATTAGAACACTATTGCTACGATACCTAGACATCTGCAGACGCTATTTCCTAGCAAGGAAGTCTCGCATTTACATTCATTTGAAGTGTAGACGAGGAATACATGACACTTCGCAAATCATATTATATCTTACCATGAAACATAGAAATGAGATTCGATATCGCGTTTTAAGAAGCATTAGAACTCTGTTTCTTCGATACGTAGACATCAGCAAACGCTATTTCCTTGCAAGGAAGTGTCGCATTTACATTCATTTGAAGTGTAGACGAGGAATACATAACACTTCGCAAATCATGTTATATCTTACCATGAAACATAGAAATGAGATGCGATATCGCGTTTTAAGAAGCATTAGAACTCTTTTGCTACGATACCTAGACATCTGCAGACGCTATTTCCTACCAAGGAAGTGTCGCATTTACATTCATTTGAAGTGTAGACGAGGAATACATAAGACTTCGCAAATCATATTATATCTTACCACGAAACATAGAAATGAGATGCGATATCGCGTTTTAAGAAGCATTAGAACACTATTGCTACGATACCTAGACATCTGCAGACGCTATTTCCTAGCAAGGAAGTGTCGCATTTACATTCATTTGAAGTGTAGACGAGGAATACATGCCACTTCGCAAATCATATTATATCTTACCATGAAACATAGAAATGAGATGCGATATCGCGTTTTAAGAAGCATTAGAACTCTTTTGCTACGATACCTAGACATCTGCAGACGCTATTTCCTACCAAGGAAGTGTCGCATTTACATTCATTTGAAGTGTAGACGAGGAATACATAAGACTTCGCAAATCATATTATATCTTACCACGAAACATAGAAATGAGATGCGATATCGCGTTTTAAGAAGCATTAGAACTCTATTGCTCCGATACGTAGACATCTGCAAACGCTATTTCCTTGCAAGGAAGTGTCACATTTACATTCATTTGAAGTGTAGACGACGAATACATAACACTTCGCAAATCATATTACATCTTACCATGAAACGTAGAAATGAGATGCGATATCGCGTTTTAGGAAGCATTAGAACTCTATTGCTACGATACCTGAACATCTGCAGACGCTATTTCCTAACAAGGAAGTGTCGCATTTACTTTCATTTGAATCGTAGACGAGGAATGCATAACACTTCGCAATGAATATTATATCTTATCATGAAACATAGAAATGAGATGCGATATCGCGTTTTAAGAAGCATTAGAAATCTATTGCTACGATACGTTGACATCTGCAAACGCTATTTCTTTGCAAAGGAAGTTTCGCATTTACATTCATTTGAAGTGTAGACGAGGAATACATAACACTTCGCAGATCATGTTATATCTTACCATGAAACATAGAAATGAGATACGGTATCGCGTTTTAAGAAGCATTAGAACTCTATTGCTACGATACCTAGACATCTGCAGACGCTATTTCCTAGCAAGGAAGTGTCGCATTTACATTCATTTGAAGTGTAGACGAGGAATACATAACACTTCGCAAATCATGTTATATCTTACCATGAAACATAGAAATGAGATGCGATATCGCGTTTTAAGAAGCATTAGAACTCTTTTGCTACGATACCTAGACATCTGCAGACGCTATTTCCTACCAAGGAAATGTCGCATTTTCATTCATTTGAAGTGTAGACGAGGAATACATAAGACTTCGCAAATCATATTATATCTTACCACGAAACATAGAAATGAGATGCGATATCGCGTTTTAAGAAGCATTAGAACACTATTGCTACGATACCTAGACATCTGCAGACGCTATTTCCTAGCAAGGAAGTGTCGCATTTACATTCATTTGAAGTGTAGACGAGGAATACATGCCACTTCGCAAATCATATTATATCTTACCATGAAACATAGAAATGAGATGCGATATCGCGTTTTAAGAAGCATTAGAACTCTTTTGCTACGATACCTAGACATCTGCAGACGCTATTTCCTACCAAGGAAGTGTCGCATTTACATTCATTTGAAGTGTAGACGAGGAATACATAAGACTTCGCAAATCATATTATATCTTACCACGAAACATAGAAACGAGATGCGATATCGCGTTTTAAGAAGCATTAGAACTCTATTGCTCCGATACGTAGACATCTGCAAACGCTATTTCCTTGCAAGGAAGTGTCACATTTACATTCATTTGAAGTGTAGACGACGAATACATAACACTTCGCAAATCAAATTACATCTTACCATGAAACGTAGAAATGAGATGCGATATCGCGTTTTAGGAAGCATTAGAACTCTATTGCTACGATACCTAGACATCTGCAGACGCTATTTCCTAACAAGGAAGTGTCGCATTTACTTTCATTTGAATCGTAGACGAGGAATGCATAACACTTCGCAATGAATATTATATCTTATCACGAAACATAGAAATGAGATGCGATATCGCGTTTTAAGAAGCATTAGAACACTATTGCTACGATACCTAGACATCTGCAGACGCTATTTCCTAGCAAGGAAGTGTCGCATTTACATTCATTTGAAGTGTAGACGAGGAATACATGCCACTTCGCAAATCATATTATATCTTACCATGAAACATAGAAATGAGATGCGATATCGCGTTTTAAGAAGCATTAGAACTCTTTTGCTACGATACCTAGACATCTGCAGACGCTATTTCCTACCAAGGAAGTGTCGCATTTACATTCATTTGAAGTGTAGACGAGGAATACATAAGACTTCGCAAATCTTATTATATCTTACCACGAAACATAGAAGTGAGATGCGATATCGCGTTTTGAGAATCATAAGAACTCTATTGCTACGATACGTAGACATCTGCAAACGCAATTTCCTTGCAAGGATGTGTCGCATTTACATTCATTTGAAGTGTAGACGAGGAATATATAACACTTCGCAAATCATATTATATCTTACCATGAAACATGGAAATGAGTTGCGATATCGCGTTTTAAGAAGCATTAGAACACTATTGCTAAGATACGTAGACATCTGCAAACGATATTTCCTTGCTTGGAAGTGTCGCATTTACATTCGTTTGAAGTGTAGACGAAGAATACATAACACTTCGCAAATCATATTATATCTTACCATGAAACATAGAAATGAGATGCGATATCGCGTTTTAAGAATCATAAGAACTCTATAGCTGCGAAACGCAGTAATCTGCAAACGCTATTTCCTTGCAAGGAAGTGTCGCATTTACATTCATTTGAAGTGTAGACGAGGAATACATAACACTTCGCAAATCATATTATATCTTACCATGAAACATAGAAGTGAGATGCGATATCGCGTTTTGAGAATCATAAGAACTCTATTGCTACGATACGTAGACATCTGCAAACGCTATTTCCTTGCAAGGATGTGTCGCATTTACATTCATTTGAAGTGTAGACGAGGAATATATAACACTTCGCAAATCATATTATATCTTACCATGAAACATAGAAATGAGATGCGATATCGCGTTTTAAGAAGCATTAGAAATCTATTGCTACGATACGTAGATATCTCCAAACGCTATTTCCTAGCGAGGAAGTGTCGCATTCACATTCATTTGAAGTGTAGACGAGGAATACATAGTACTTCGCAAATTATATTATATCTTACCATGAAACATAGAAATGAGATGCTATATCGCGTTTTTAGAATCATAAGTACTCTATTGCTACGATACGTAGACATCTGCAAACGCAATTTCCTTGCAAGGAAGAGTCGCATTTACATTCATTTGAATCGTAGACGAGGAATGCATAACACTTCGCAATGAATATTATATCCTATCATGAAACATAGATATGAGATGCAATATCTCGTTTTAAGAAGCACTTGAACTCTATTGCTACGATACCTAGACATCTGCAGACGCTATTTCCTAGCAAGGAAGTGCCGCATTTACATTCATATGAAGTGTAGACGTGCAATACACACACTTCGCAAATCATATTATATCTTACCATGAAACATAGAAATGAAATGCGACATCGCGTTTTAAGTATCATAAGAACTCTATTGCTACGATACTTAGACATCTTGAAACGCTCTTTCCTTGCAAGGAAGTGTCGCATTAACATTCATATGAAGTGTACACGAGGAATACATAACACTTCGCAAATCATATTATTTCTTACCATGAAACATGGAAAAGAGATTCGATATCGCGTTTTAAGAAGCATTAGAACACTATTCCTAAGATACGTAGACATCTGCAAACGCTATTTCCTTGCTAGGAAGTGTCGCATTTACATTCATTTGAAGTGTAGACGAAGAATACATAACACTTCGCAAATCATATTATATCTTACCATGAAACATAGAAATGAGATGCGATATCGCGTTTTAAGAATCATAAGAACTCTATAGCTACGATACACAGAAATCTGCAAACGCTCTTTCCTTGCAAGGAAGTGTCGCATTAACATTCATATGAAGTGTATACGAGGAATACATAACACTTCGCAAATCATATTATATCTTACCATGAAACATGGAAATGAGATGCGATATCGCGTTTTAAGAAGCATTAGAACACTATTTCTAAGATACGTAGACATCTGCAAACGCTATTTCCTTGCTAGGAAGTGTCGCATTTACATTCATTTGAAGTGTAGACGAAGAATACATAACACTTCGCAAATCATATTATATCTTACCATGAAACATAGAAATGAGATGCGATATCGCGTTTTAAGAATCATAAGAACACTATAGCTGCGATACGCAGAAATCTGCAAACGCTATTTCCTTGCAAGGAAGTGTCGCATTTACATTCATTTGAAGTGTAGACGAGGAATACATAACACTTCGCAAATCATATTATATCTTACCATGAAGCATAGAAGTGAGGTGCGATATCGCGTTTTAAGAAGCATTAGAACTCTGTTGCTACGATAGCTAGACATCTGCAGACGCTATTTCCTAGCAAGGAAGTGTTGCATTTACATTCATTTGAAGTGTAGACGAGGAATACATGACACCTCGCAAATCATATAATATCTTACCATGAAACATAGAATTGAGATGCGATATCGCGTTTTAAGCAGCATTAGAACTCTATTGCTGCGATACCTAGAAATCTGCAAACTCTATTTCCTTGCAAGGAAGTGACGCATTTACATTCATTTGAAGTGTAGACGAGGAATATATAACACATCGCAAGTCATATTATATCTTACCATGAACCATAGAAATGAGATGCGATATCGCTTTTTAAGAATCATAAGAACTCTATTGCTACGATACGTAGACATCTGCAAACGCTATTTCTTTCCAAGGAAGTGTCGCATTTACATTCATTTGAAGTGTAGACGAGGAATACATAACACTTCGCAAATCATATTATATCTTACCATGAAACATAGAAATGAGATGCGACATCGCGTCTTAAGAAGCATTAGAACACTATTGCTACGATACCTAGACATCTGCAGACGCTATTTCCTAGCAAGGAAGTGTCGCATTTACATTCATTTGAAGTTTAGACGAGGAATACATAACACTTAGCAAATCATATTATATCTTACCATGAAACATAGAAATGAGATGCGATTACACGTCTTAAGAAGCATTAGAACACTATTGCTACGATACCTAGACATCTGCAGACGCTATTTCCTAGCAAGGAAGTCTCGCATTTACATTCATTTGAAGTGTAGACGAGGAATACATGACACTTCGCAAATCATATTATATCTTACCATGAAACATAGAAATGAGATGCGATATCGCGTTTTAAGAAGCATTAGAACTCTATTGCTCCGATACGTAGACATCTGCAAACGCTATTTCCTTGCAAGGGAGTGTCACATTTACATTCATTTGAAGTGTAAATGACGAATACATAACACTTCGCAAATCATATTACATCTTACCATGAAACGTAGAAATGAGATGCGATATCGCGTTTTAGGAAGCATTAGAACTCTATTGCTACGATACCTAGACATCTGCAGACGCTATTTCCTAGCAAGGAAGTGTCGCATTTACATTCATTTGAAGTGTAGACGAGGAATACATGACACTTCGCAAATCATATTATATCTTACCATGAAACATAGAAATGAGATGCGATATCGCGTTTTAAGATGCATTAGAATTCTATTGCTACGATAGGTAGACACCTGCAAACGCTATTTCCTTGCAAGGAAGTGTCGCATTTACGTTCATATGAAGTGTAGACGAGAAATACATAACACTTCGCAAATCATATTATATCTTACCATGAAACATAGAAATGAGATGCGATATCGCGTTTTAATATGCATTAGAATTCTATTGCTACAATAGGTAGACACCTGCAAACGCTATTTCCTAGCGAGGAAATATCGCAGTCACATTCATTTGAAGTGTAGACGAGGAATACATGACACTTCGCAAATCATATTATATCGTACCATGAAACATAGAAATGAGACGCGATATCGCGTTTTAAGAAGCATTAGAAAGCTATTGCAACGATACCTAGACATCTGCAGACGCTATTTCCTAGCAAGGAAGTGTCGCATTTACATTCATTTGAAGTTTAGACGAGGAATACATAACACTTCGCAAATCATATTATATCTTACCATGAAACATAGAAATGAGATGCGATTACACGTCTTAAGAAGCATTAGAACACTATTGCTACGATACCTAGACATCTGCAGACGCTATTTCCTAGCAAGGAAGTCTCGCATTTACATTCATTTGAAGTGTAGACGAGGAATACATGACACTTCGCAAATCATATTATATCTTACCATGAAACATAGAAATGAGATGCGATATCGCGTGTTAAGAAGCATTAGAACTCTATTGCTCCGATACGTAGACATCTGCAAACGCTATTTCCTTGCAAGGAACTGTCACATTTACATTCATTTGAAGTGTAGACGACGAATACATAACACTTCGCAAATCATATTACATCTTACCATGAAACGTAGAAATGAGATGCGATATCGCGTTTTAGGAAGCATTAGAACTCTATTGCTACGATACCTAGACATCTGCAGACGCTATTTCCTAACAAGGAAGTGTCGCATTTACTTTCATTTGAATCGTAGACGAGGAATGCATAACACTTCGCAATGAATATTATATCTTATCATGAAACATAGAAATGAGATGCGATATCGCGTTTTAAGAAGCATTAGAAATCTATTGCTACGATACGTTGACATCTGCAAACGCTATTTCTTTGCAAAGGAAGTTTCGCATTTACATTCATTTGAAGTGTAGACGAGGAATACATAACACTTCGCAGATCATGTTATATCTTACCTTGAAACATAGAAATGAGATGCGATATCGCGTTTTAAGAAGCATTAGAACTCTATTGCTACGATACCTAGACATCTGCAGACGCAATTTCCTACCAAGGAAGTGTCGCATTTACATTCATTTGAAGTGTAGACGAGGAATACATAAGACTTCGCAAATCATATTATATCTTACCATGAAACATAGAAATGAGATGCGATATCGCGTTTTAAGAATCATAAGAACTCTATTGCTACGATACCTAGACATCTGCAGACGCTATTTCCTAGCAAGGAAGTATCGCATTTACATTCATTTGAAGTGTAGACGAGGAATACATGACACTTCGCAAATCATATTATATCTTACCATGAAACATAGAAATGAGATGCGACATCGCGTCTTAAGAAGCATTAGAACACTATTGCTACGATACCTAGACATCTGCAGACGCTATTTCCTAGCAAGGAAGTCTCGCATTTACATTCATTTGAAGTGTAGACGAGGAATACATGACACTTCGCAAATCATATTATATCTTACCATGAAACATAGAAATGAGATTCGATATCGCGTTTTAAGAAGCATTAGAACTCTGTTTCTTCGATACGTAGACATCAGCAAACGCTATTTCCTTGCAAGGAAGTGTCGCACTTACATTCATTTGAAGTGTAGAGGAGGAATACATAACACTTCGCAAATCATATTACATCTTTCCATGAAACATAGAAATGTGATGCGATATCGCGTTTTAATATGCATTAGAATTCTATTGCTACAATAGGTAGACACCTGCAAACGCTATTTCCTAGCGAGGAAATATCGCAGTCACATTCATTTGAAGTGTAGACGAGGAATACATGACACTTCGCAAATCATATTATATCGTACCATGAAACATAGAAATGAGATGCGATATCGCGTTTTAAGAAGCATTAGAACTCTATTGCTCCGATACGTAGACATCTGCAAACGCTATTTCCTTGCAAGGAAGTGTCACATTTACATTCATTTGAAGTGTAGACGACGAATACATAACACTTCGCAAATCATATTACATCTTACCATGAAACGTAGAAATGAGATGCGATATCGCGTTTTAGGAAGCATTAGAACTCTATTGCTACGATACCTAGACATCTGCAGACGCTATTTCCTAACAAGGAAGTGTCGCATTTACTTTCATTTGAATCGTAGACGAGGAATGCATAACACTTCGCAATGAATATTATATCTTATCATGAAACATAGAAATGAGATGCGATATCGCGTTTTAAGAAGCATTAGAAATCTATTGCTACGATACGTTGACATCTGCAAACGCTATTTCTTTGCAAAGGAAGTTTCGCATTTACATTCATTTGAAGTGTAGACGAGGAATACATAACACTTCGCAGATCATGTTATATCTTACCATGAAACATAGAAATGAGATACGGTATCGCGTTTTAAGAAGCATTAGAACTCTATTGCTACGATACCTAGACATCTGCAGACGCTATTTCCTAGCAAGGAAGTGTCGCATTTACATTCATTTGAAGTGTAGACGAGGAATACATAACACTTCGCAAATCATGTTATATCTTACCATGAAACATAGAAATGAGATGCGATATCGCGTTTTAAGAAGCATTAGAACTCTTTTGCTACGATACCTAGACATCTGCAGATGCTATTTCCTACCAAGGAAGTGTCGCATTTACATTCATTTGAAGTGTAGACGAGGAATACATAAGACTTCGCAAATCATATTATATCTTACCACGAAACATAGAAATGAGATGCGATATCGCGTTTTAAGAAGCATTAGAACACTATTGCTACGATACCTAGACATCTGCAGACGCTATTTCCTAGCAAGGAAGTGTCGCATTTACATTCATTTGAAGTGTAGACGAGGAATACATGCCACTTCGCAAATCATATTATATCTTACCATGAAACATAGAAATGAGATGCGATATCGCGTTTTAAGAAGCATTAGAACTCTTTTGCTACGATACCTAGACATCTGCAGACGCTATTTCCTACCAAGGAAGTGTCGCATTTACATTCATTTGAAGTGTAGACGAGGAATACATAAGACTTCGCAAATCATATTATATCTTACCACGAAACATAGAAATGAGATGCGATATCGCGTTTTAAGAAGCATTAGAACACTATTGCTACGATACCTAGACATCTGCAGACGCTATTTCCTAGCAAGGAAGTGTCGCATTTGCATTCATTTGAAGTGTAGACGAGGAATACATGCCACTTCGCAAATCATATTATATCTTACCATGAAACATAGAAATGAGATGCGATATCGCGTTTTAAGGTGCATTAGAATTCTATTGCTACGATAGGTAGACACCTGCAAACGCTATTACCTTGCAAGGAAGTGTCGCATTTACGTTCATTTGAAGTGTAGACGAGAAATACATAACACTTCGCAAATCATATTATATCTTACCATGAAACATAGAAATGAGATGCGATATCGCGTTTATTAAGCATTAGAACTCTATTGCTACGATACCTAGACATCTGCAGACGCAATTTCCTACCAAGGAAGTGTCGCATTTACATTCATTTGAAGTGTAGACGAGGAATACATAAGACTTCGCAAATCATATTATATCTTACCATGAAACATAGAAATGAGATGCGATATCGCGTTTTAAGAATCATAAGAACTCTATTGCTACGATACCTAGACATCTGCAGACGCTATTTCCTAGCAAGGAAGTATCGCATTTACATTCATTTGAAGTGTAGACGAGGAATACATGACGCTTCGCAAATCATATTATATCTTACCATGAAACATAGAAATGAGGTGCGATATCGCGTTTTAAGAAGCATTAGAACTCCACTGCTCCGATACGTAGACATCTGCAAACGCTATTTCCTTGCAAGGAAGTGTCGCATTTACATTCATTTGAATCGTAGGCGAGGAATGCATAACACTTCGCAATGAATATTATATCTTATCATGAAACATAGATATGAGATGCAATATCTCGTTTGAAGAAGCATTTGAAATCTATTGCTTCGATACGTAGACATCTGCAAACGCTATTTCCTTGCAAGGAAGTGTCGCATTTACATTCATTTGAAGTGTAGGCGAGGAATACATAACACTTCGCAAATCGTGTTATATCTTACCACGAAACATAGAATTGAGATGCGATATCGCGTTTTAAGAAGCATTAGAACTCTATTGCTACGATACCTAGACATCTGCAGACGCTATTTCCTAGCAAGGAAGTGTCGCATTTACATTCATTTGAATTGTAGACGAGGAATACATGACACTTCGCAAATCATATTATATCTTACCATGAAACATGGAAATGAGATGCGACATCGCGTCTTAAGAAGCATTAGAACACTATTGCTACGATACCTAGACATCTGCAGACGCTATTTCCTAGCAAGGAAGTCTCGCATTTACATTCACTTGAAGTGTAGACGAGGAATACATGACACTTCGCAAATCATATTATATCTTACCATGAAACATAGAAATGAGTATCGATATCGCGTTTTAAGAAGCATTAGAACTCTGTTTCTTCGATACGTAGACATCAGCAAACGCTATTTCCTTGCAAGGAAGTGTCGCACTTACATTCATTTGAAGTGTAGAGGAGGAATACATAACACTTCGCAAATCATATTACATCTTACCATGAAACATAGAAATGTGATGCGATATCGCGTTTTAAGATGCATTAGAATTCTATTGCTACAATAGGTAGACACCTGCAAACGCTATTTCCTAGCGAGGAAATATCGCAGTCACATTCATTTGAAGTGTAGACGAGGAATACATGACACTTCGCAAATCATATTATATCGTACCATGAAACATAGAAATGAGATGCGATATCGCGTTTTAATATGCATTAGAATTCTATTGCTACAATAGGTAGACACCTGCAAACGCTATTTCCTAGCGAGGAAATATCGCAGTCACATTCATTTGAAGTGTAGACGAGGAATACATGACACTTCGCAAATCATATTATATCGTACCATGAAACATAGAAATGAGACGCGATATCGCGTTTTAAGAAGCATTAGAAAGCTATTGCAACGATACCTAGACATCTGCAGACGCTATTTCCTAGCAAGGAAGTGTCGCATTTACATTCATTTGAAGTTTAGACGAGGAATACATAACACTTCGCAAATCATATTATATCTTACCATGAAACATAGAAATGAGATGCGACATCGCGTCTTAAGAAGCATTAGAACACTATTGCTACGATACCTAGACATCTGCAGACGCTATTTCCTAGCAAGGAAGTGTCGCATTTACATTCATTTGAAGTTTAGACGAGGAATACATAACACTTAGCAAATCATATTATATCTTACCATGAAACATAGAAATGAGATGCGATTACACGTCTTAAGAAGCATTAGAACACTATTGCTACGATACCTAGACATCTGCAGACGCTATTTCCTAGCAAGGAAGTCTCGCATTTACATTCATTTGAAGTGTAGACGAGGAATACATGACACTTCGCAAATCATATTATATCTTACCATGAAACATAGAAATGAGATGCGATATCGCGTTTTAAGAAGCATTAGAACTCTATTACTCCGATACGTAGACATCTGCAAACGCTATTTCCTTGCAAGGGAGTGTCACATTTACATTCATTTGAAGTGTAAATGACGAATACATAACACTTCGCAAATCATATTACATCTTACCATGAAACGTAGAAATGAGATGCGATATCGCGTTTTAGGAAGCATTAGAACTCTATTGCTACGATACCTAGACATCTGCAGACGCTATTTCCTAGCAAGGAAGTGTCGCATTTACATTCATTTGAAGTGTAGACGAGGAATACATGACACTTCGCAAATCATATTATATCTTACCATGAAACATAGAAATGAGATGCGATATCGCGTTTTAAGATGCATTAGAATTCTATTGCTACGATAGGTAGACACCTGCAAACGCTATTTCCTTGCAAGGAAGTGTCGCATTTACGTTCATATGAAGTGTAGACGAGAAATACATAACACTTCGCAAATCATATTATATCTTACCATGAAACATAGAAATGTGATGCGATATCGCGTTTTAATATGCATTAGAATTCTATTGCTACAATAGGTAGACACCTGCAAACGCTATTTCCTAGCGAGGAAATATCGCAGTCACATTCATTTGAAGTGTAGACGAGGAATACATGACACTTCGCAAATCATATTATATCGTACCATGAAACATAGAAATGAGACGCGATATCGCGTTTTAAGAAGCATTAGAAAGCTATTGCAACGATACCTAGACATCTGCAGACGCTATTTCCTAGCAAGGAAGTGTCGCATTTACATTCATTTGAAGTTTAGACGAGGAATACATAACACTTCGCAAATCATATTATATCTTACCATGAAACATAGAAATGAGATGCGATTACACGTCTTAAGAAGCATTAGAACACTATTGCTACGATACCTAGACATCTGCAGACGCTATTTCCTAGCAAGGAAGTCTCGCATTTACATTCATTTGAAGTGTAGACGAGGAATACATGACACTTCGCAAATCATATTATATCTTACCATGAAACATAGAAATGAGATGCGATATCGCGTGTTAAGAAGCATTAGAACTCTATTGCTCCGATACGTAGACATCTGCAAACGCTATTTCCTTGCAAGGAACTGTCACATTTACATTCATTTGAAGTGTAGACGACGAATACATAACACTTCGCAAATCATATTACATCTTACCATGAAACGTAGAAATGAGATGCGATATCGCGTTTTAGGAAGCATTAGAACTCTATTGCTACGATACCTAGACATCTGCAGACGCTATTTCCTAACAAGGAAGTGTCGCATTTACTTTCATTTGAATCGTAGACGAGGAATGCATAACACTTCGCAATGAATATTATATCTTATCATGAAACATAGAAATGAGATGCGATATCGCGTTTTAAGAAGCATTAGAAATCTATTGCTACGATACGTTGACATCTGCAAACGCTATTTCTTTGCAAAGGAAGTTTCGCATTTACATTCATTTGAAGTGTAGACGAGGAATACATAACACTTCGCAGATCATGTTATATCTTACCATGAAACATAGAAATGAGATGCGATATCGCGTTTTAAGAAGCATTAGAACTCTATTGCTACGATACCTAGACATCTGCAGACGCAATTTCCTACCAAGGAAGTGTCGCATTTACATTCATTTGAAGTGTAGACGAGGAATACATAAGACTTCGCAAATCATATTATATCTTACCATGAAACATAGAAATGAGATGCGATATCGCGTTTTAAGAATCATAAGAACTCTATTGCTACGATACCTAGACATCTGCAGACGCTATTTCCTAGCAAGGAAGTATCGCATTTACATTCATTTGAAGTGTAGACGAGGAATACATGACACTTCGCAAATCATATTATATCTTACCATGAAACATAGAAATGAGATGCGACATCGCGTCTTAAGAAGCATTAGAACACTATTGCTACGATACCTAGACATCTGCAGACGCTATTTCCTAGCAAGGAAGTCTCGCATTTACATTCATTTGAAGTGTAGACGAGGAATACATGACACTTCGCAAATCATATTATATCTTACCATGAAACATAGAAATGAGATTCGATATCGCGTTTTAAGAAGCATTAGAACTCTGTTTCTTCGATACGTAGACATCAGCAAACGCTATTTCCTTGCAAGGAAGTGTCGCACTTACATTCATTTGAAGTGTAGAGGAGGAATACATAACACTTCGCAAATCATATTACATCTTTCCATGAAACATAGAAATGTGATGCGATATCGCGTTTTAATATGCATTAGAATTCTATTGCTACAATAGGTAGACACCTGCAAACGCTATTTCCTAGCGAGGAAATATCGCAGTCACATTCATTTGAAGTGTAGACGAGGAATACATGACACTTCGCAAATCATATTATATCGTACCATGAAACATAGAAATGAGATGCGATATCGCGTTTTAAGAAGCATTAGAACTCTATTGCTCCGATACGTAGACATCTGCAAACGCTATTTCCTTGCAAGGAAGTGTCACATTTACATTCATTTGAAGTGTAGACGACGAATACATAACACTTCGCAAATCATATTACATCTTACCATGAAACGTAGAAATGAGATGCGATATCGCGTTTTAGGAAGCATTAGAACTCTATTGCTACGATACCTAGACATCTGCAGACGCTATTTCCTAACAAGGAAGTGTCGCATTTACTTTCATTTGAATCGTAGACGAGGAATGCATAACACTTCGCAATGAATATTATATCTTATCATGAAACATAGAAATGAGATGCGATATCGCGTTTTAAGAAGCATTAGAAATCTATTGCTACGATACGTTGACATCTGCAAACGCTATTTCTTTGCAAAGGAAGTTTCGCATTTACATTCATTTGAAGTGTAGACGAGGAATACATAACACTTCGCAGATCATGTTATATCTTACCATGAAACATAGAAATGAGATACGGTATCGCGTTTTAAGAAGCATTAGAACTCTATTGCTACGATACCTAGACATCTGCAGACGCTATTTCCTAGCAAGGAAGTGTCGCATTTACATTCATTTGAAGTGTAGACGAGGAATACATAACACTTCGCAAATCATGTTATATCTTACCATGAAACATAGAAATGAGATGCGATATCGCGTTTTAAGAAGCATTAGAACTCTTTTGCTACGATACCTAGACATCTGCAGATGCTATTTCCTACCAAGGAAGTGTCGCATTTACATTCATTTGAAGTGTAGACGAGGAATACATAAGACTTCGCAAATCATATTATATCTTACCACGAAACATAGAAATGAGATGCGATATCGCGTTTTAAGAAGCATTAGAACACTATTGCTACGATACCTAGACATCTGCAGACGCTATTTCCTAGCAAGGAAGTGTCGCATTTACATTCATTTGAAGTGTAGACGAGGAATACATGCCACTTCGCAAATCATATTATATCTTACCATGAAACATAGAAATGAGATGCGATATCGCGTTTTAAGCAGCATTAGAACTCTATTGCTGCGATACCTAGAAATCTGCAAACTCTATTTCCTTGCAAGGAAGTGACGCATTTACATTCATTTGAAGTGTAGACGAGGAATATATAACACATCGCAAGTCATATTATATCTTACCATGAACCATAGAAATGAGATGCGATATCGCTTTTTAAGAATCATAAGAACTCTATTGCTACGATACGTAGACATCTGCAAACGCTATTTCTTTCCAAGGAAGTGTCGCATTTACATTCATTTGAAGTGTAGACGAGGAATACATAACACTTCGCAAATCATATTATATCTTACCATGAAACATAGAAATGAGATGCGACATCGCGTCTTAAGAAGCATTAGAACACTATTGCTACGATACCTAGACATCTGCAGACGCTATTTCCTAGCAAGGAAGTGTCGCATTTACATTCATTTGAAGTTTAGACGAGGAATACATAACACTTAGCAAATCATATTATATCTTACCATGAAACATAGAAATGAGATGCGATTACACGTCTTAAGAAGCATTAGAACACTATTGCTACGATACCTAGACATCTGCAGACGCTATTTCCTAGCAAGGAAGTCTCGCATTTACATTCATTTGAAGTGTAGACGAGGAATACATGACACTTCGCAAATCATATTATATCTTACCATGAAACATAGAAATGAGATGCGATATCGCGTTTTAAGAAGCATTAGAACTCTATTACTCCGATACGTAGACATCTGCAAACGCTATTTCCTTGCAAGGGAGTGTCACATTTACATTCATTTGAAGTGTAAATGACGAATACATAACACTTCGCAAATCATATTACATCTTACCATGAAACGTAGAAATGAGATGCGATATCGCGTTTTAGGAAGCATTAGAACTCTATTGCTACGATACCTAGACATCTGCAGACGCTATTTCCTAGCAAGGAAGTGTCGCATTTACATTCATTTGAAGTGTAGACGAGGAATACATGACACTTCGCAAATCATATTATATCTTACCATGAAACATAGAAATGAGATGCGATATCGCGTTTTAAGATGCATTAGAATTCTATTGCTACGATAGGTAGACACCTGCAAACGCTATTTCCTTGCAAGGAAGTGTCGCATTTACGTTCATATGAAGTGTAGACGAGAAATACATAACACTTCGCAAATCATATTATATCTTACCATGAAACATAGAAATGTGATGCGATATCGCGTTTTAATATGCATTAGAATTCTATTGCTACAATAGGTAGACACCTGCAAACGCTATTTCCTAGCGAGGAAATATCGCAGTCACATTCATTTGAAGTGTAGACGAGGAATACATGACACTTCGCAAATCATATTATATCGTACCATGAAACATAGAAATGAGACGCGATATCGCGTTTTAAGAAGCATTAGAAAGCTATTGCAACGATACCTAGACATCTGCAGACGCTATTTCCTAGCAAGGAAGTGTCGCATTTACATTCATTTGAAGTTTAGACGAGGAATACATAACACTTCGCAAATCATATTATATCTTACCATGAAACATAGAAATGAGATGCGATTACACGTCTTAAGAAGCATTAGAACACTATTGCTACGATACCTAGACATCTGCAGACGCTATTTCCTAGCAAGGAAGTCTCGCATTTACATTCATTTGAAGTGTAGACGAGGAATACATGACACTTCGCAAATCATATTATATCTTACCATGAAACGTAGAAATGAGATGCGATATCGCGTTTTAGGAAGCATTAGAACTCTATTGCTACGATACCTAGACATCTGCAGACGCTATTTCCTAACAAGGAAGTGTCGCATTTACTTTCATTTGAATCGTAGACGAGGAATGCATAACACTTCGCAATGAATATTATATCTTATCATGAAACATAGAAATGAGATGCGATATCGCGTTTTAAGAAGCATTAGAAATCTATTGCTACGATACGTTGACATCTGCAAACGCTATTTCTTTGCAAAGGAAGTTTCGCATTTACATTCATTTGAAGTGTAGACGAGGAATACATAACACTTCGCAGATCATGTTATATCTTACCATGAAACATAGAAATGAGATGCGATATCGCGTTTTAAGAAGCATTAGAACTCTATTGCTACGATACCTAGACATCTGCAGACGCAATTTCCTACCAAGGAAGTGTCGCATTTACATTCATTTGAAGTGTAGACGAGGAATACATAAGACTTCGCAAATCATATTATATCTTACCATGAAACATAGAAATGAGATGCGATATCGCGTTTTAAGAATCATAAGAACTCTATTGCTACGATACCTAGACATCTGCAGACGCTATTTCCTAGCAAGGAAGTATCGCATTTACATTCATTTGAAGTGTAGACGAGGAATACATGACACTTCGCAAATCATATTATATCTTACCATGAAACATAGAAATGAGATGCGACATCGCGTCTTAAGAAGCATTAGAACACTATTGCTACGATACCTAGACATCTGCAGACGCTATTTCCTAGCAAGGAAGTCTCGCATTTACATTCATTTGAAGTGTAGACGAGGAATA
Organism: Xylocopa sonorina; assembly: GCF_050948175.1. Taxonomy (NCBI): domain Eukaryota; kingdom Metazoa; phylum Arthropoda; class Insecta; order Hymenoptera; family Apidae; genus Xylocopa; species Xylocopa sonorina. The sequence goes on from NW_027490350.1 coordinate 460,453, forward strand.
CATGACACTTCGCAAATCATATTATATCTTACCATGAAACATAGAAATGAGATTCGATATCGCGTTTTAAGAAGCATTAGAACTCTGTTTCTTCGATACGTAGACATCAGCAAACGCTATTTCCTTGCAAGGAAGTGTCGCACTTACATTCATTTGAAGTGTAGAGGAGGAATACATAACACTTCGCAAATCATATTACATCTTTCCATGAAACATAGAAATGTGATGCGATATCGCGTTTTAATATGCATTAGAATTCTATTGCTACAATAGGTAGACACCTGCAAACGCTATTTCCTAGCGAGGAAATATCGCAGTCACATTCATTTGAAGTGTAGACGAGGAATACATGACACTTCGCAAATCATATTATATCGTACCATGAAACATAGAAATGAGATGCGATATCGCGTTTTAAGAAGCATTAGAACTCTATTGCTCCGATACGTAGACATCTGCAAACGCTATTTCCTTGCAAGGAAGTGTCACATTTACATTCATTTGAAGTGTAGACGACGAATACATAACACTTCGCAAATCATATTACATCTTACCATGAAACGTAGAAATGAGATGCGATATCGCGTTTTAGGAAGCATTAGAACTCTATTGCTACGATACCTAGACATCTGCAGACGCTATTGCCTAACAAGGAAGTGTCGCATTTACTTTCATTTGAATCGTAGACGAGGAATACATGACACTTCGCAAATCATATTATATCTTACCATGAAACATAGAAATGAGATGCGATATCGCGTGTTAAGAAGCATTAGAACTCTATTGCTCCGATACGTAGACATCTGCAAACGCTATTTCCTTGCAAGGAACTGTCACATTTACATTCATTTGAAGTGTAGACGACGAATACATAACACTTCGCAAATCATATTACATCTTACCATGAAACGTAGAAATGAGATGCGATATCGCGTTTTAGGAAGCATTAGAACTCTATTGCTACGATACCTAGACATCTGCAGACGCTATTTCCTAACAAGGAAGTGTCGCATTTACTTTCATTTGAATCGTAGACGAGGAATGCATAACACTTCGCAATGAATATTATATCTTATCATGAAACATAGAAATGAGATGCGATATCGCGTTTTAAGAAGCATTAGAAATCTATTGCTACGATACGTTGACATCTGCAAACGCTATTTCTTTGCAAAGGAAGTTTCGCATTTACATTCATTTGAAGTGTAGACGAGGAATACATAACACTTCGCAGATCATGTTATATCTTACCATGAAACATAGAAATGAGATGCGATATCGCGTTTTAAGAAGCATTAGAACTCTATTGCTACGATACCTAGACATCTGCAGACGCAATTTCCTACCAAGGAAGTGTCGCATTTACATTCATTTGAAGTGTAGACGAGGAATACATAAGACTTCGCAAATCATATTATATCTTACCATGAAACATAGAAATGAGATGCGATATCGCGTTTTAAGAATCATAAGAACTCTATTGCTACGATACCTAGACATCTGCAGACGCTATTTCCTAGCAAGGAAGTATCGCATTTACATTCATTTGAAGTGTAGACGAGGAATACATGACACTTCGCAAATCATATTATATCTTACCATGAAACATAGAAATGAGATGCGACATCGCGTCTTAAGAAGCATTAGAACACTATTGCTACGATACCTAGACATCTGCAGACGCTATTTCCTAGCAAGGAAGTCTCGCATTTACATTCATTTGAAGTGTAGACGAGGAATACATGACACTTCGCAAATCATATTATATCTTACCATGAAACATAGAAATGAGATTCGATATCGCGTTTTAAGAAGCATTAGAACTCTGTTTCTTCGATACGTAGACATCAGCAAACGCTATTTCCTTGCAAGGAAGTGTCGCACTTACATTCATTTGAAGTGTAGAGGAGGAATACATAACACTTCGCAAATCATATTACATCTTTCCATGAAACATAGAAATGTGATGCGATATCGCGTTTTAATATGCATTAGAATTCTATTGCTACAATAGGTAGACACCTGCAAACGCTATTTCCTAGCGAGGAAATATCGCAGTCACATTCATTTGAAGTGTAGACGAGGAATACATGACACTTCGCAAATCATATTATATCGTACCATGAAACATAGAAATGAGATGCGATATCGCGTTTTAAGAAGCATTAGAACTCTATTGCTCCGATACGTAGACATCTGCAAACGCTATTTCCTTGCAAGGAAGTGTCACATTTACATTCATTTGAAGTGTAGACGACGAATACATAACACTTCGCAAATCATATTACATCTTACCATGAAACGTAGAAATGAGATGCGATATCGCGTTTTAGGAAGCATTAGAACTCTATTGCTACGATACCTAGACATCTGCAGACGCTATTTCCTAACAAGGAAGTGTCGCATTTACTTTCATTTGAATCGTAGACGAGGAATGCATAACACTTCGCAATGAATATTATATCTTATCATGAAACATAGAAATGAGATGCGATATCGCGTTTTAAGAAGCATTAGAAATCTATTGCTACGATACGTTGACATCTGCAAACGCTATTTCTTTGCAAAGGAAGTTTCGCATTTACATTCATTTGAAGTGTAGACGAGGAATACATAACACTTCGCAGATCATGTTATATCTTACCATGAAACATAGAAATGAGATACGGTATCGCGTTTTAAGAAGCATTAGAACTCTATTGCTACGATACCTAGACATCTGCAGACGCTATTTCCTAGCAAGGAAGTGTCGCATTTACATTCATTTGAAGTGTAGACGAGGAATACATAACACTTCGCAAATCATGTTATATCTTACCATGAAACATAGAAATGAGATGCGATATCGCGTTTTAAGAAGCATTAGAACTCTTTTGCTACGATACCTAGACATCTGCAGATGCTATTTCCTACCAAGGAAGTGTCGCATTTACATTCATTTGAAGTGTAGACGAGGAATACATAAGACTTCGCAAATCATATTATATCTTACCACGAAACATAGAAATGAGATGCGATATCGCGTTTTAAGAAGCATTAGAACACTATTGCTACGATACCTAGACATCTGCAGACGCTATTTCCTAGCAAGGAAGTGTCGCATTTACATTCATTTGAAGTGTAGACGAGGAATACATGCCACTTCGCAAATCATATTATATCTTACCATGAAACATAGAAATGAGATGCGATATCGCGTTTTAAGAAGCATTAGAACTCTTTTGCTACGATACCTAGACATCTGCAGACGCTATTTCCTACCAAGGAAGTGTCGCATTTACATTCATTTGAAGTGTAGACGAGGAATACATAAGACTTCGCAAATCATATTATATCTTACCACGAAACATAGAAATGAGATGCGATATCGCGTTTTAAGAAGCATTAGAACACTATTGCTACGATACCTAGACATCTGCAGACGCTATTTCCTAGCAAGGAAGTGTCGCATTTGCATTCATTTGAAGTGTAGACGAGGAATACATGCCACTTCGCAAATCATATTATATCTTACCATGAAACATAGAAATGAGATGCGATATCGCGTTTTAAGGTGCATTAGAATTCTATTGCTACGATAGGTAGACACCTGCAAACGCTATTACCTTGCAAGGAAGTGTCGCATTTACGTTCATTTGAAGTGTAGACGAGAAATACATAACACTTCGCAAATCATATTATATCTTACCATGAAACATAGAAATGAGATGCGATATCGCGTTTATTAAGCATTAGAACTCTATTGCTACGATACCTAGACATCTGCAGACGCAATTTCCTACCAAGGAAGTGTCGCATTTACATTCATTTGAAGTGTAGACGAGGAATACATAAGACTTCGCAAATCATATTATATCTTACCATGAAACATAGAAATGAGATGCGATATCGCGTTTTAAGAATCATAAGAACTCTATTGCTACGATACCTAGACATCTGCAGACGCTATTTCCTAGCAAGGAAGTATCGCATTTACATTCATTTGAAGTGTAGACGAGGAATACATGACGCTTCGCAAATCATATTATATCTTACCATGAAACATAGAAATGAGGTGCGATATCGCGTTTTAAGAAGCATTAGAACTCCACTGCTCCGATACGTAGACATCTGCAAACGCTATTTCCTTGCAAGGAAGTGTCGCATTTACATTCATTTGAATCGTAGGCGAGGAATGCATAACACTTCGCAATGAATATTATATCTTATCATGAAACATAGATATGAGATGCAATATCTCGTTTGAAGAAGCATTTGAAATCTATTGCTTCGATACGTAGACATCTGCAAACGCTATTTCCTTGCAAGGAAGTGTCGCATTTACATTCATTTGAAGTGTAGGCGAGGAATACATAACACTTCGCAAATCGTGTTATATCTTACCACGAAACATAGAATTGAGATGCGATATCGCGTTTTAAGAAGCATTAGAACTCTATTGCTACGATACCTAGACATCTGCAGACGCTATTTCCTAGCAAGGAAGTGTCGCATTTACATTCATTTGAATTGTAGACGAGGAATACATGACACTTCGCAAATCATATTATATCTTACCATGAAACATGGAAATGAGATGCGACATCGCGTCTTAAGAAGCATTAGAACACTATTGCTACGATACCTAGACATCTGCAGACGCTATTTCCTAGCAAGGAAGTCTCGCATTTACATTCACTTGAAGTGTAGACGAGGAATACATGACACTTCGCAAATCATATTATATCTTACCATGAAACATAGAAATGAGTATCGATATCGCGTTTTAAGAAGCATTAGAACTCTGTTTCTTCGATACGTAGACATCAGCAAACGCTATTTCCTTGCAAGGAAGTGTCGCACTTACATTCATTTGAAGTGTAGAGGAGGAATACATAACACTTCGCAAATCATATTACATCTTACCATGAAACATAGAAATGTGATGCGATATCGCGTTTTAAGATACATTAGAATTCTATTGCTACAATAGGTAGACACCTGCAAACGCTATTTCCTAGCGAGGAAATATCGCAGTCACATTCATTTGAAGTGTAGACGAGGAATACATGACACTTCGCAAATCATATTATATCGTACCATGAAACATAGAAATGAGATGCGATATCGCGTTTTAAGAAGCATTAGAAAGCTATTGCAACGATACCTAGACATCTGCAGACGCTATTTCCTAGCAAGGAAGTGTCGCATTTACATTCATTTGAATCATAGATGAGGAACGCATAACACTTCGCAATGAATATTATATCTTATCATGAAACATAGATATGAGATGCAATATCTCGTTTTAAGAAGCATTTGAACTCTATTGCTACGATACCTAGAATTCTGCAGACGCTAATTCCTAGCAACGAAGTGTCGCATTTACATTCATTTGCAGTGTAGACGAGGAATACATGACACTTCGCAAATCATATTATATCTTACTATGAAACATAGAAATGAGATGCGATATCGCGTTTTAAGAAGCATCAGAAAGCTATTGCAACGATAGGTAGACATCTGCAAACGCTATTTCCTAGCGAGGAAGTATCGCATTCACATTCATTTGAAGTGTAGACGAGGAATACATAACACTTCGCAAATCATGTTATATCTTACCATGAAACATAGAAATGAGATGCGATATTGCGTTTTGAGAAGCATTAGAACTCTATCGCTACGATACCTAGACATAAGCAGACGCTATTTCCTAGCATGGAAGTGACGCATTTACATTCATTTGAAGTGTAGACGAGGAATACATAACACTTCGCAAATCATATTAAATCTTACCATGAAACATAGAAATGAGATGCGATATCGCGTTTTAAGAAGCATTAGAAATCTATTGCTACGATACATTGACATCTGCAAACGCTATTTCTTCGCAAGGAAGTTTCGCATTTACATTCATTTGAATCGTAGACGAGGAATGTATAACACTTCGCAATGAATATTATATCTTATCATGAAACATAGATATGAGATGCAATATCTCGTTTTAAGAAGCATTTGAACTCTATTTCTTCGATACGTAGACATCAGCAAACGCTATTTCCTTGCAAGGAAGTGTCGCACTTACATTCATTTGAAGTGTAGAGGAGGAATACATAACACTTCGCAAATCATATTACATCTTACCATGAAACATAGAAATGAGATGCGATATCGCGTTTTAAGAAGCATTAGAAAGCTATTGCTACGATACGTAGACATGTGCAAACGCTATTTCCTAGCGAGGAAATATCGCAGTCACATTCATTTGAAGTGTAGACGAGGAATACATGACACTTCGCAAATCATATTATATCGTACCATGAAACATAGAAATGAGATGCGATATCGCGTTCTAAGAAGCATTAGAAAGCTATTGCAACGATGCGTAGACATCTGCAAACGCTATTTCCTAGCGAGGAAGTATCGCATTCACATTCATTTGAAGTGTAGACGAGGAATACATAACACTTCGCAAATCATGTTACATCTTACCATGAAACGTAGAAATGAGATGCGATATCGCGTTTTAGGAAGCATTAGAACCCTATCGCTACGATACCTAGACATCTGAAGACGCTATTTCCTAGCAAGGAAGTGTCGCATTTACATTCATTTGAATCATAGATGAGGAACGCAAAACACTTCGCAATGAATATTATATCTTATCATGAAACATAGATATGAGATGCAATATCTCGTTTCAAGAAGCATTTGAACTCTATTGCTACGATACCTAGAATTCTGCAGACGCTATTTCCTAGCAAGGAAGTGTCGCATTTACATTCATTTGAAGTGTAAACGAGGAATACATCACACTTCGCAAATCATATTATATCTTACCATGAAACATAGAAATGAGATGCGATATCGCGTTTTAAGAATCATAAGAACTCTATTGCTACGATACGTAGACATTTGCAGACGCTATTTCCTTGCAAGGAAGTGTCGCATTTACATTCATTTGAAGTGTAGACGAGGAATACATAACACTTCGCAAATCATATTATATCTTACCATGAAACATAGAAATGAGATGCGATATCGCGTCTTAAGAAGCATTAGAACACTATTTCTACGATACCTAGACATCTGCAGACGCTATTTCCTAGCAAGGAAGTCTCGCATTTACATTCATTTGAAGTGTAGACGAGGAATACATGACACTTCGCAAACCATATTATATCTTACCATGAAACATAGAAATGAGATGCGATACCGCGTTTTATGAAGCATTAGAACTCTATTGCTCCGATACGTAGACATCTGCAAACGCTATTTCCTTGCAAGGATGTGTCACATTTACATTCATTTGAAGTGTAGACGACGAATACATGACACTTCGCGAATCATATTATATCTTACTATGAAACACAGGAATGAGATGCGATATCGCGTTTTAAGAAGCATTAGAACTCTATTGCTACGATACCTAGACATCTGCAGTCGCTATTTCCTAGCAAGGAAGTGTCGCATTTACATTCATTTGAAGTGTTGACGAGGAATACATGACACTTCGCAAATCATATTATATCTTACCATGAAACATAGAAATGAGATGCGATATCGCGTTTTAAGAATCATAGGAAATCTATTGTTACGATACGTAAACATCTGCAAACGCTATTTCCTTGCAAGGAAGTGTCGCATTTACGTTCATTTGAATCGCAGACGAGGAATGCATAACACTTCGCAATGAATATTATATCTTACCATGAAACATAGAATTGAGATGCGATATCGCGTTTTGAGAAGCATTAGAACTCTATCGCTACGATACCTAGACATCTGCAGACGCTATTTCCTTTCAAGGGAGTGTCGCATTTACATTCATTTGAAGTGTAGACGAGGAGCACATAACACTACTCAAATCATATTATATCTTACCATGAAATATAGAAATGAGATGCGATATCGCGTTTTAAGAATCATAAGAACTCTATTGCTACGATACGTAGACATCTGCAAACGCACTTTCCTTGCAAGGTAGTGTCGCATTAACGTTCATATGAAGTGTAGACAAAGAATACATAACACTTCGCAAATCATATTATATCTTACCATGAAACATAGAAATGAGATGCGATATCGCGTTTTAAGAGTCATAAGAACTCTATTGCTACGATACGTAGACATCTGCAGACGCTATTTCCTTGCAAGGAAGTGTCGCATTTACATTCATTTGAAGTGTAGACGAGGAATACATAACACTTCGCAAATCATATTATATCTTACCATGAAACATAGTAATGAGAAGCGATATCGCGTTCTAAGAAGCATTAGAAATCTATTGCTACGATACGTAGACATCTGCAAACGCTATTTGCTTGCAATGAAGTGTCGCATTTAGATTCATTTGAAGTTTAGACGAGGAATACATAACACTTCGCAAATCATATTATATCTTACCATGAAACATAGAAATGAGATGCGATTACACGTCTTAAGAAGCATTAGAACACTATTGCTACGATACCTAGACATCTGCAGACGCTATTTCCTAGCAAGGAAGTCTCGCATTTACATTCATTTGAAGTGTAGACGAGGAATACATGACACTTCGCAAATCATATTATATCTTACCATGAAACATAGAAATGAGATGCGATATCGCGTTTTAAGAAGCATTAGAACTCTATTGCTCCGATACGTAGACATCTGCAAACGCTATTTCCTTGCAAGGAAGTGTCACATTTACATTCATTTGAAGTGTAGACGACGAATACATAACACTTCGCAAATCATATTACATCTTACCATGAAACGTAGAAATGAGATGCGATATCGCGTTTTAGGAAGCATTAGAACTCTATTGCTACGATACCTAGACATCTGCAGACGCTATTTCCTAGCAAGGAAGTGTCGCATTTACATTCATTTGAAGTATAGACGAGGAATACATAACACTTCGCAAATCATGTTATATCTTACCATGAAACATAGAAATGAGATGCGATATCGCGTTTTAAGAAGCATTAGAACTCTTTTGCTACGATACCTAGACATCTGCAGACGCTATTTCCTACCAAGGAAGTGTCGCATTTACATTCATTTGAAGTGTAGACGAGGAATACATGACACTTCGCAAATCATATTATATCTTACCATGAAACATAGAAATGAGATGCGATATCGCGTTTTAAGATGCATTAGAATTCTATTGCTACGATAGGTAGACACCTGCAAACGCTATTTCCTTGCAAGGAAGTGTCGCATTTACGTCCATTTGAAGTGTAGACGAGAAATACATAACACTTCGCAAATCATATTATATCTTACCATGAAACATAGAAATGAGATGCGATATCGCGTTTTAAGAAGCATTAGAACTCTATTGCTACGATACCTAGACATCTGCAGACGCAATTTCCTACCAAGGAAGTGTCGCATTTACATTCATTTGAAGTGTAGACGAGGAATACATAGGACTTCGCAAATCATATTATATCTTACCATGAAACATAGAAATGAGATGCGATATCGCGTTTTAAGAATCATAAGAACTCTATTGCTACGATACCTAGACATCTGCAGACGCTATTTCCTAGCAAGGAAGTATCGCATTTACATTCATTTGAAGTGTAGACGAGGAATACATGACACTTCGCAAATCATATTATATCTTACCATGAAACATAGAAATGAGATGCGATATCGCGTTTTAAGGAGCATTAGAACACTATTGCTACGATACCTAGACATCTGCAGACGCTATTTCCTAGCAAGGAAGTCTCGCATTTACATTCATTTGAAGTGTAGACGAGGAATACATGACACTTCGCAAATCATATTATATCTTACCATGAAACATAGAAATGAGATGCGATATCGCGTTTTAAGAAGCATTAGAACTCTATTGCTCCGATACGTAGACATCTGCAAACGCTATTTCCTTGCAAGGAAGTGTCACATTTACATGCATTTGAAGTGTAGACGACGAATACATAACACTTCGCAAATCATATTACATCTTACCATGAAACGTAGAAATGAGATGCGATATCGCGTTTTAGGAAGCATTAGAACTCTATTGCTACGATACCTAGACATCTGCAGACGCTATTTCCTAACAAGGAAGTATCGCATTTACATTCATTTGAAGTGTAGACGAGGAATACATGACACTTCGCAAATCATATTATATCTTACCATGAAACATAGAAATGAGATGCGATATCGCGTTTTAAGGAGCATTAGAACACTATTGCTACGATACCTAGACATCTGCAGACGCTATTTCCTAGCAAGGAAGTCTCGCATTTACATTCATTTGAAGTGTAGACGAGGAATACATGACACTTCGCAAATCATATTATATCGTACCATGAAACATAGAAATGAGATGCGATATCGCGTTTTAAGAAGCATTAGAAATCTATTGCTACGATACGTTGACATCTGCAAACGCTATTTCTTTGCGAAGGAAGTTTCGCATTTACATTCATTTGAAGTGTAGACGAGGAATACATAACACTTCGCAGATCATGTTATATCTTACCATGAAACATAGAAATGAGATACGATATCGCGTTTTAAGAAGCATTAGAACTCTATTGCTACGATACCTAGACATCTGCAGACGCTATTTCCTAGCAAGGAAGTGTCGCATTTACATTCATTTGAAGTGTAGACGAGGAATACATAACACTTCGCAAATCATGTTATATCTTACCATGAAACATAGAAATGAGATGCGATATCGCGTTTTAAGAATCATAAGAACTCTTTTGCTACGATACCTAGACATCTGCAGACGCTATTTCCTAGCAAGGAAGTATCGCATTTACATTCATTTGAAGTGTAGACGAGGAATACACGACGCTTCGCAAATCATATTATATCTTACTATGAAACATAGAAATGAGGTGCGATATCGCGTTTTAAGAAGCATTAGAACTCTACTGCTCCGATACGTAGACATCTGCAAAACCTATTTCCTTGCAAGGAAGTGTCGCATTTACATTCATTTGAATCGTAGACGAGGAATGCATAACAATTCGCAATGAATATTATATCTTATCATGAAACATAGATATGAGATGCAATATCTCGTTTGAAGAAGCATTTGAAATCTATTGCTTCGATACGTAGACATCTGCAAACGCTATTTCCTTGCAAGGAAGTGTCGCATTTACATTCATTTGAAGTGTAGGCGAGGAATACATAACACTTCGCAAATCGTGTTATATCTTACCATGAAACATAGAACTGAGATGCGATATCGCGTTTTAAGAAGCATTAGAACTCTATTGCTACGATACCTAGACATCTGCAGACGCTATTTCCTAGCAAGGAAGTGTCGCATTTACATTCATTTGAAGTGTAGACGAGGAATACATGACACTTCGCAAATCATATTATATCTTACCATGAAACATAGAAATGAGATGCGACATCGCGTCTTAAGAAGCATTAGAACACTATTGCTACGATACCTAGACATCTGCAGACGCTATTTCCTAGCAAGGAAGTCTCGCATTTACATTCATTTGAAGTGTAGACGAGGAATACATGACACTTCGCAAATCATATTATATCTTACCATGAAACATAGAAATGAGATTCGATATCGCGTTTTAAGAAGCATTAGAACACTATTTCTACGATACCTAGACATCTGCAGACGCTATTTCCTAGCAAGGAAGTCTCGCATTTACATTCATTTGAAGTGTAGACGAGGAATACATGACACTTCGCAAATCATATTATATCTTACCATGAAACATAGAAATGAGATGCGATATCGCGTTTTATGAAGCATTAGAACTCTATTGCTCCGATACGTAGACATCTGCAAACGCTATTTCCTTGCAAGGAAGTGTCACATTTACATTCATTTGAAGTGTAGACGACGAATACATAACACTTCGCAAATTATATTACATCTTACCATGAAACGTAGAAATGAGATGCGATATCGCGTTCTAGGAAGCATTAGAACTCTATCGCTACGATACCTAGACATCTGCAGACGCTATTTCCTAGCAAGGAAGTGTCGCATTTACATTCATTTGAATCATAGATGAGGAACGCATAACACTTCGCAATGAATATTATATCTTATCATGAAACATAGATATGAGATGCAATATCTCGTTTCAAGAAGCATTTGAACTCTATTGCTACGATACCTAGAATTCTGCAGACGCTATTTCCTAGCAAGGAAGTGTCGCATTTACATTCATTTGAAGTGTAAACGAGGAATACATGACACTTCGCAAATCATATTTTATCTTACCATGAAACATAGAAATGAGATGCGATATCGCGTTTTAAGAAGCATTAGAACTCTATTGCTACGATACCTAGACATCTGCAGACGCAATTTCCTACCAAGGAAGTGTCGCATTTACATTCATTTGAAGTGTAGACGAGGAATAAATAAGACTTCGCAAATCATATTATATCTTACCATGAAACATAGAAATGAGATGCGATATCGCGTTTTAAGAATCATAAGAACTCTATTGCTACGATACCTAGACATCTGCAGACGCTATTTCCTAGCAAGGAAGTATCGCATTTACATTCATTTGAATCGTAGACGAGGAATGCATAACACTTCGCAATGAATATTATATCTTATCATGAAACATAGATATGAGATGCAATATCTCGTTTGAAGAAGCATTTGAAATCTATTGCTTCGATACGTAGACATCTGCAAACGCTATTTCCTTGCAAGGAAGTGTCGCATTTACATTCATTTGAAGTGTAGGCGAGGAATACATAACACTTCGCAAATCGTGTTATATCTTACAATGAAACATAGAATTGAGATGCGATATCGCGTTTTAAGAAGCATTAGAACTCTATTGCTACGATACCTAGACATCTGCAGACGCTATTTCCTAGCAAGGAAGTGTCGCATTTACATTCATTTGAAGTGTAGACGAGGAATACATGACACTTCGCAAATCATATTATATCTTACCATGAAACATAGAAATGAGATGCGACATCGCGTCTTAAGAAGCATTAGAACACTATTGCTACGATACCTAGACATCTGCAGACGCTATTTCCTAGCAAGGAAGTCTTGCATTTACATTCATTTGAAGTGTAGACGAGGAATACATGACACTTCGCAAATCATATTATATCTTACCATGAAACATAGAAATGAGATTCGATATCGCGTTTTAAGAAGCATTAGAACTCTGTTTCTTCGATACGTAGACATCAGCAAACGCTATTTCCTTGCAAGGAAGTGTCGCACTTACATTCATTTGAAGTGTAGAGGAGGAATACATAACACTTCGCAAATCATATTACATCTTACCATGAAACATAGAAATGTGATGCGATATCGCGTTTTAATATGCATTAGAATTCTATTGCTACAATAGGTAGACACCTGCAAACGCTATTTCCTAGCGAGGAAATATCGCAGTCACATTCATTTGAAGTGTAGACGAGGAATACATGACACTTCGCAAATCATATTATATCGTACCATGAAACATAGAAATGAGATGCGATATCGCGTTTTAAGAAGCATTAGAAAGCTATTGCAACGATACCTAGACATCTGCAGACGCTATTTCCTAGCAAGGAAGTGTCGCATTTACATTCATTTGAATCATAGATGAGGAACGCATAACACTTCGCAATGAATATTATATCTTATCATGAAACATAGATATGAGATGCAATATCTCGTTTTAAGAAGCATTTGAACTCTATTGCTACGATACCTAGAATTCTGCAGACGCTAATTCCTAGCAACGAAGTGTCGCATTTACATTCATTTGCAGTGTAGACGAGGAATACATGACACTTCGCAAATCATATTATATCTTACTATGAAACATAGAAATGAGATGCGATATCGCGTTTTAAGAAGCATCAGAAAGCTATTGCAACGATACGTAGACATCTGCAAACGCTATTTCCTAGCGAGGAAGTATCGCATTCACATTCATTTGCAGTGTAGACGAGGAACACATAACACTTCGCAAATCATGTTATATCTTACCATGAAACATAGAAATGAGATGCGATATTGCGTTTTGAGAAGCATTAGAACTCTATCGCTACGATACCTAGACATAAGCAGACGCTATTTCCTAGCAAGGAAGTGACGCATTTACATTCATTTGAAGTGTAGACGAGGAATACATAACACTTCGCAAATCATATTACATCTTACCATGAAACGTAGAAATGAGATGCGGTATCGCGTTTTAGGAAGCATTAGAACTCTATTGCTACGATACGTAGACATCTGCAAACGCACTTTCCTTGCAAGGAAGTGTCGCATTTACATTCATTTGAAGTGTAGACGAGGAATACATAACACTTCGCAAATCATATTATATCTTACCATGAAACATAGAAATGAGATGCGATATCGCGTCTTAAGAAGCATTAGAACACTATTTCTACGATACCTAGACATCTGCAGACGCTATTTCCTAGCAAGGAAGTCTCGCATTTACATTCATTTGAAGTGTAGACGAGGAATACATGACACTTCGCAAATCATATTATATCTTACCATGAAACATAGAAATGAGATGCGATATCGCGTTTTATGAAGCATTAGAACTCTATTGCTCCGATACGTAGACATCTGCAAACGCTATTTCCTTGCAAGGAAGTGTCACATTTACATTCATTTGAAGTGTAGACGACGAATACATAACACTTCGCAAATTATATTACATCTTACCATGAAACGTAGAAATGAGATGCGATATCGCGTTTTAGGAAGCATTAGAACTCTATCGCTACGATACCTAGACATCTGCAGACGCTATTTCCTAGCAAGGAAGTGTCGCATTTATATTCATTTGAATCATAGATGAGGAACGCATAACACTTCGCAATGAATATTATATCTTATCATGAAACATAGATATGAGATGCAATATCTCGTTTCAAGAAGCATTTGAACTCTATTGCTACGATACCTAGAATTCTGCAGACGCTATTTCCTAGCAAGGAAGTGTCGCATTTACATTCATTTGAAGTGTAAACGAGGAATACATGACACTTCGCAAATCATATTTTATCTTACCATGAAACATAGAAATGAGATGCGATATCGCGTTTTAAGAAGCATTAGAATTCTATTGCTACGATACCTAGACATCTGCAGACGCAATTTCCTACCAAGGAAGTGTCGCATTTACATTCATTTGAAGTGTAGGCGAGGAATACATAACACTTCGCAAATCGTGTTATATCTTACAATGAAACATAGAATTGAGATGCGATATCGCGTTTTAAGAAGCATTAGAACTCTATTGCTACGATACCTAGACATCTGCAGACGCTATTTCCTAGCAAGGAAGTGTCGCATTTACATTCATTTGAAGTGTAGACGAGGAATACATGACACTTCGCAAATCATATTATATCTTACCATGAAACATAGAAATGAGATGCGACATCGCGTCTTAAGAAGCATTAGAACACTATTGCTACGATACCTAGACATCTGCAGACGCTATTTCCTAGCAAGGAAGTCTTGCATTTACATTCATTTGAAGTGTAGACGAGGAATACATGACACTTCGCAAATCATATTATATCTTACCATGAAACATAGAAATGAGATTCGATATCGCGTTTTAAGAAGCATTAGAACTCTGTTTCTTCGATACGTAGACATCAGCAAACGCTATTTCCTTGCAAGGAAGTGTCGCACTTACATTCATTTGAAGTGTAGAGGAGGAATACATAACACTTCGCAAATCATATTATATCTTACTATGAAACATAGAAATGAGATGCGATATCGCGCTTTAAGAAGCATCAGAAAGCTATTGCAACGATACGTAGACATCTGCAAACGCTATTTCCTAGCGAGGAAGTATCGCATTCACATTCATTTGCAGTGTAGACGAGGAACACATAACACTTCGCAAATCATGTTATATCTTACCATGAAACATAGAAATGAGATGCGATATTGCGTTTTGAGAAGCATTAGAACTCTATCGCTACGATACCTAGACATAAGCAGACGCTATTTCCTAGCAAGGAAGTGACGCATTTACATTCATTTGAAGTGTAGACGAGGAATACATAACACTTCGCAAATCATATTACATCTTACCATGAAACGTAGAAATGAGATGCGATATCGCGTTTTAGGAAGCATTAGAACTCTATTGCTACGATACCTAGACATCTGCAGACGCTATTTCCTAACAAGGAAGTGTCGCATTTACTTTCATTTGAATCGCAGACGATGAAAGCATAACACTTCGCAATGAATATTATATCTTATCATGAAACATAGAAATGAGATGCGATATCGCGTTTTAAGAAGCATTAGAAATCTATTGCTACGATACGTTGACATCTGCAAACGCTATTTCTTTGCAAAGGAAGTTTCGCATTTACATTCATTTGAAGTGTAGACGAGGAATACATAACACTTCGCAGATCATGTTATATCTTACCATGAAACATAGAAATGAGATACGATATCGCGTTTTAAGAAGCATTAGAACTCTATTGCTACAATACCTAGACATCTGCAGACGCTATTTCCTAGCAAGGAAGTGTCGCATTTACATTCATTTGAAGTGTAGACGAGGAATACATAACACTTCGCAAATCATGTTATATCTTACCATGAAACATAGAAATGAGATGCGATATCGCGTTTTAAGAAGCATTAGAATTCTATTGCTACGATAGGTAGACACCTGCAAACGCTATTTCCTAGCGAGGAAATATCGCAGTCACATTCATTTGAAGTGTAGACGAGGAATACATGACACTTCGCAAATCATATTATATCGTACCATGAAACATAGAAATGAGATGCGATATCGCGTTTTAAGAAGCATTAGAAAGCTATTGCAACGATACCTAGACATCTGCAGACGCTATTTCCTAGCGAGGAAGTATCGCATTCACATTCATTTGAAGTGTAGACGAGGAATACATAACACTTCGCAAATCATGTTATATCTTACCATGAAACATAGAAATGAGATGCGATATTGCGTTTTGAGAAGCATTAGAACTCTATCGCTACGATACCTAGACATAAGCAGACGCTATTTCCTAGCATGGAAGTGACGCGTTTACATTCATTTGAAGTGTAGACGAGGAATACATAACACTTCGCAAATCATATTAAATCTTACCATGAAACATAGAAATGAGATGCGATATCGCGTTTTAAGAAGCATTAGAAATCTATTGCTACGATACATTGACATCTGCAAACGCTATTTCTTTGCAAGGAAGTTTCGCATTTACATTCATTTGAATCGTAGACGAGGAATGTATAACACTTCGCAATGAATATTATATCTTATCATGAAACATAGATATGAGATGCAATATCTCGTTTTAAGAAGCATTTGAACTCTATGTCTTCGATACGTAGACATCAGCAAACGCTATTTCCTTACAAGGAAGTGTCGCACTTACATTCATTTGAAGTGTAGGGGAGGAATACATAACACTTCGCAAATCATATTATATCTAACTATGAAACATAGAAATGAGATGCGACATCGCGTCTTAAGAAGCATTAGAACACTATTGCTACGATACCTAGACATCTGCAGACGCTATTTCCTAGCAAGGAAGTCTTGCATTTACATTCATTTGAAGTGTAGACGAGGAATACATGACACTTCGCAAATCATATTATATCTTACCATGAAACATAGAAATGAGATTCGATATCGCGTTTTAAGAAGCATTAGAACTCTGTTTCTTCGATACGTAGACATCAGCAAACGCTATTTCCTTGCAAGGAAGTGTCGCACTTACATTCATTTGAAGTGTAGAGGAGGAATACATAACACTTCGCAAATCATATTATATCTTACTATGAAACATAGAAATGAGATGCGATATCGCGCTTTAAGAAGCATCAGAAAGCTATTGCAACGATACGTAGACATCTGCAAACGCTATTTCCTAGCGAGGAAGTATCGCATTCACATTCATTTGCAGTGTAGACGAGGAACACATAACACTTCGCAAATCATGTTATATCTTACCATGAAACATAGAAATGAGATGCGATATTGCGTTTTGAGAAGCATTAGAACTCTATCGCTACGATACCTAGACATAAGCAGACGCTATTTCCTAGCAAGGAAGTGACGCATTTACATTCATTTGAAGTGTAGACGAGGAATACATAACACTTCGCAAATCATATTACATCTTACCATGAAACGTAGAAATGAGATGCGATATCGCGTTTTAGGAAGCATTAGAACTCTATTGCTACGATACCTAGACATCTGCAGACGCTATTTCCTAACAAGGAAGTGTCGCATTTACTTTCATTTGAATCGCAGACGATGAAAGCATAACACTTCGCAATGAATATTATATCTTATCATGAAACATAGAAATGAGATGCGATATCGCGTTTTAAGAAGCATTAGAAATCTATTGCTACGATACGTTGACATCTGCAAACGCTATTTCTTTGCAAAGGAAGTTTCGCATTTACATTCATTTGAAGTGTAGACGAGGAATACATAACACTTCGCAGATCATGTTATATCTTACCATGAAACATAGAAATGAGATACGATATCGCGTTTTAAGAAGCATTAGAACTCTATTGCTACAATACCTAGACATCTGCAGACGCTATTTCCTAGCAAGGAAGTGTCGCATTTACATTCATTTGAAGTGTAGACGAGGAATACATAACACTTCGCAAATCATGTTATATCTTACCATGAAACATAGAAATGAGATGCGATATCGCGTTTTAAGAAGCATTAGAATTCTATTGCTACGATAGGTAGACACCTGCAAACGCTATTTCCTAGCGAGGAAATATCGCAGTCACATTCATTTGAAGTGTAGACGAGGAATACATGACACTTCGCAAATCATATTATATCGTACCATGAAACATAGAAATGAGATGCGATATCGCGTTTTAAGAAGCATTAGAAAGCTATTGCAACGATACCTAGACATCTGCAGACGCTATTTCCTAGCGAGGAAGTATCGCATTCACATTCATTTGAAGTGTAGACGAGGAATACATAACACTTCGCAAATCATGTTATATCTTACCATGAAACATAGAAATGAGATGCGATATTGCGTTTTGAGAAGCATTAGAACTCTATCGCTACGATACCTAGACATAAGCAGACGCTATTTCCTAGCATGGAAGTGACGCATTTACATTCATTTGAAGTGTAGACGAGGAATACATAACACTTCGCAAATCATATTAAATCTTACCATGAAACATAGAAATGAGATGCGATATCGCGTTTTAAGAAGCATTAGAAATCTATTGCTACGATACATTGACATCTGCAAACGCTATTTCTTTGCAAGGAAGTTTCGCATTTACATTCATTTGAATCGTAGACGAGGAATGTATAACACTTCGCAATGAATATTATATCTTATCATGAAACATAGATATGAGATGCAATATCTCGTTTTAAGAAGCATTTGAACTCTATGTCTTCGATACGTAGACATCAGCAAACGCTATTTCCTTGCAAGGAAGTGTCGCACTTACATTCATTTGAAGTGTAGAGGAGGAATACATAACACTTCGCAAATCATATTACATCTTACCATGAAACATAGAAATGAGATACGATATCGCATTTTAAGAAGCATTAGAAAGCTACTGCTACGATAGGTAGACATCTGCAAACGCTATTTCCTAGCGAGGAAATATCGCAGTCACATTCATTTGAAGTGTAGACGAGGAATACATGAAACATCGCAAATCATATTATATCGTACCATGAAACATAGAAATGAGATGCGATATCGCGTTTTAAGAAGCATTAGAAAGCTATTGCAACGATACGTAGACATCTGCAAACGCTATTTCCTAGCGAGGAAGTATCGCATTCACATTCATTTGAAGTGTAGACGAGGAATACATGACACTTCGCAAATCATGTTATATCTTACCATGAAACATAGAAATGAGATGCGATATTGCGTTTTGAGAAGCATTAGAAAGCTATTGCAACGATACCTAGACATCTGCAGACGCTATTTCCTAGCAAGGAAGTGTCGCATTTACATTCATTTGAATCATAGATGAGGAACGCATAACACTTCGCAATGAATATTATATCTTATCATGAAACATAGGTATGAGATGCAATATCTCGTTTTAAGAAGCATTTGAACCCTATTGCTACGATACCTAGAATTCTGCAGACGCTAATTCCTAGCAAGGAAGTGTCGCATTTACATTCATTTGAAGTGTAGACGAGGAATACATGACACTTCGCAAATCATATTACATCTTACCATGAAACATAGAAATGAGATACGATATCGCGTTTTAAGAAGCATTAGAAAGCTACTGCTACGATACGTAGACATCTGCAAACGCTATTTCCTAGCGAGGAAATATCGCAGTCACATTCATTTGAAGTGTAGACGAGGAATACATGAAACTTTGCAAATCATATTATATCGTACCATGAAACATAGAAATGAGATGCGATATCGCGTTTTAAGAAGCATTAGAAAGCTATTGCAACGATACGTAGACACCTGCAAACGCTATTTCCTAGCGAGGAAGTATCGCATTCACATTCATTTGAAGTGTAGACGAGGAATACATGACACTTCGCAAATCATGTTATATCTTACCATGAAACATAGAAATGAGATGCGATATTGCGTTTTGAGAAGCATTAGAACTCTATCGCTACGATACCTAGACATCTGCAGACGCTATTTCTTTGCAAAGGAAGTTTCGCATTTACATTCATTTGAAGTGTAGACGAGGAATACATAACACTTCGCAGATCATGTTATATCTTACCATGAAACATAGAAATGAGATACGATATCGCGTTTTAAGAAGCATTAGAACTCTATTGCTACAATACCTAGACATCTGCAGACGCTATTTCCTAGCAAGGAAGTGTCGCATTTACATTCATTTGAAGTGTAGACGAGGAATACATAACACTTCGCAAATCATGTTATATCTTACCATGAAACATAGAAATGAGATGCGATATCGCGTTTTAAGAAGCATTAGAATTCTATTGCTACGATAGGTAGACACCTGCAAACGCTATTTCCTAGCGAGGAAATATCGCAGTCACATTCATTTGAAGTGTAGACGAGGAATACATGACACTTCGCAAATCATATTATATCGTACCATGAAACATAGAAATGAGATGCGATATCGCGTTTTAAGAAGCATTAGAAAGCTATTGCAACGATACCTAGACATCTGCAGACGCTATTTCCTAGCGAGGAAGTATCGCATTCACATTCATTTGAAGTGTAGACGAGGAATACATAACACTTCGCAAATCATGTTATATCTTACCATGAAACATAGAAATGAGATGCGATATTGCGTTTTGAGAAGCATTAGAACTCTATCGCTACGATACCTAGACATAAGCAGACGCTATTTCCTAGCATGGAAGTGATGCATTTACATTCATTTGAAGTGTAGACGAGGAATACATAACACTTCGCAAATCATATTAAATCTTACCATGAAACATAGAAATGAGATGCGATATCGCGTTTTAAGAAGCATTAGAAATCTATTGCTACGATACATTGACATCTGCAAACGCTATTTCTTTGCAAGGAAGTTTCGCATTTACATTCATTTGAATCGTAGACGAGGAATGTATAACACTTCGCAATGAATATTATATCTTATCATGAAACATAGATATGAGATGCAATATCTCGTTTTAAGAAGCATTTGAACTCTATGTCTTCGATACGTAGACATCAGCAAACGCTATTTCCTTGCAAGGAAGAGTCGCACTTACATTCATTTGAAGTGTAGAGGAGGAATACATAACACTTCGCAAATCATATTACATCTTACCATGAAACATAGAAATGAGATACGATATCGCATTTTAAGAAGCATTAGAAAGCTACTGCTACGATAGGTAGACATCTGCAAACGCTATTTCCTAGCGAGGAAATATCGCAGTCACATTCATTTGAAGTGTAGACGAGGAATACATGAAACATCGCAAATCATATTATATCGTACCATGAAACATAGAAATGAGATGCGATATCGCGTTTTAAGAAGCATTAGAAAGCTATTGCAACGATACGTAGACATCTGCAAACGCTATTTCCTAGCGAGGAAGTATCGCATTCACATTCATTTGAAGTGTAGACGAGGAATACATGACACTTCGCAAATCATGTTATATCTTACCATGAAACATAGAAATGAGATGCGATATTGCGTTTTGAGAAGCATTAGAAAGCTATTGCAACGATACCTAGACATCTGCAGACGCTATTTCCTAGCAAGGAAGTGTCGCATTTACATTCATTTGAATCATAGATGAGGAACGCATAACACTTCGCAATGAATATTATATCTTATCATGAAACATAGGTATGAGATGCAATATCTCGTTTTAAGAAGCATTTGAACCCTATTGCTACGATACCTAGAATTCTGCAGACGCTAATTCCTAGCAAGGAAGTGTCGCATTTACATTCATTTGAAGTGTAGACGAGGAATACATGACACTTCGCAAATCATATTACATCTTACCATGAAACATAGAAATGAGATACGATATCGCGTTTTAAGAAGCATTAGAAAGCTACTGCTACGATACGTAGACATCTGTAAACGCTATTTCCTAGCGAGGAAATATCGCAGTCACATTCATTTGAAGTGTAGACGAGGAATACATGAAACTTTGCAAATCATATTATATCGTACCATGAAACATAGAAATGAGATGCGATATCGCGTTTTAAGAAGCATTAGAAAGCTATTGCAACGATACGTAGACACCTGCAAACGCTATTTCCTAGCGAGGAAGTATCGCATTCACATTCATTTGAAGTGTAGACGAGGAATACATGACACTTCGCAAATCATGTTATATCTTACCATGAAACATAGAAATGAGATGCGATATTGCGTTTTGAGAAGCATTAGAACTCTATCGCTACGATACCTAGACATCTGCAGACGCTATTTCCTAGCAAGGAAGTGTCGCATTTACATTCATTTGAATCATAGATGAGGAACGCATAACACTTCGCAATGAATATTATATCTTATCATGAAACATAGATATGAGATGCAATATCTCGTTTTAAGAAGCATTTGAACTCTATTGCTACGATACCTAGAATTCTGCAGACGCTAATTCCTAGCAAGGAAGTGTCGCATTTACATTCATTTGAAGTGTAGACGAGGAATACGTGACACTTCGCAAATCATATTATATCTTACTATGAAACACAGAAATGAGATGCGATATCGCGTTTTAAGAAGCATTAGAACTCTATCGCTACGATACCTAGACATCTGCAGACGCTATTTCCTAGCAAGGAAGTGTCGCATTTACATTCATTTGAAGTGTAGACGAGGAATACATAACACTTCGCAAATCATATTATATCTTACCATGAAACATAGAAATGAGATGCGATATCGCGATTTAAGAAGCATTAGAAATCTATTGCTACGATACATTGACATCTGCAAACGCTATTTCTTTGCAAGGAAGTTTCGCATTTACATTCATTTGAAGTGTAGACGAGGAATACATAACACTTCGCAAATCATGTTATATCTTACCATGAAACATAGAAATGAGATGCGATATTGCGTTTTGAGAAGCATTAGAACTCTATCGCTACGATACCTAGACATCTGCAGACGCTATTTGCTAGCAAGGAAGTGTCGCATTTACATTCATTTGAAGTGTAGACGAGGAATACATAACACTTCGCAAATCATATTATATCTTACCATGAAACATAGATATGAGATGCAATATCTCGTTTTAAGAAGCATTTGAACTCTATTGCTACGATACCTAGAATTCTGCAGACGCTAGTTCCTAGCAAGGAAGTGTCGCATTTATATTCATTTGAAGTGTAGACGAGGAAGACATGACACTTCGCAAATCATATTATATCTTACTATGAAACACAGAAATGAGATGCGATATCGCGTTTTAAGAAGCATCAGAAAGCTATTGCAACGATACGTAGATATCTGCAAACGCTATTTCCTAGCGAGGAAGTATCGCATTCACATTCATTTGAAGTGTAGACGAGGAATACATAACACTTCGCAAATCATGTTATATCTTACCATGAAACATAGAAATGAGATGCGATATTGCGTTTTGAGAAGCATTAGAACTCTATCGCTACGATACCTAGACATAAGCAGACGCTATTTCCTAGCATGGAAGTGACGCATTTACATTCATTTGAAGTGTAGACGAGGAATACATAACACTTCGCAAATCATATTAAATCTTACCATGAAACATAGAAATGAGATGCGATATCGCGTTTTAAGAAGCATTAGAAATCTATTGCTACGATACATTGACATCTGCAAACGCTATTTCTTTGCAAGGAAGTTTCGCATTTACATTCATTTGAATCGTAGACGAGGAATGTATAACACTTCGCAATGAATATTATATCTTATCATGAAACATAGATATGAGATGCAATATCTCGTTTTAAGAAGCATTTGAACTCTATGTCTTCGATACGTAGACATCAGCAAACGCTATTTCCTTGCAAGGAAGTGTCGCACTTACATTCATTTGAAGTGTAGAGGAGGAATACATAACACTTCGCAAATCATATTACATCTTACCATGAAACATAGAAATGAGATACGATATCGCATTTTAAGAAGCATTAGAAAGCTACTGCTACGATACGTAGACATCTGCAAACGCTATTTCCTAGCGAGGAAATATCGCAGTCACATTCATTTGAAGTGTAGACGAGGAATACATGAAACATCGCAAATCATATTATATCGTACCATGAAACAAAGAAATGAGATGCGATATCGCGTTTTAAGAAGCATTAGAAAGCTATTGCAACGATACGTAGACATCTGCAAACGCTATTTCCTAGCGAGGAAGTATCGCATTCACATTCATTTGAAGTGTAGACGAGGAATACATGACACTTCGCAAATCATGTTATATCTTACCATGAAACATAGAAATGAGATGCGATATTGCGTTTTGAGAAGCATTAGAAAGCTATTGCAACGATACCTAGACATCTGCAGACGCTATTTCCTAGCAAGGAAGTGTCGCATTTACATTCATTTGAATCATAGATGAGGAACGCATAACACTTCGCAATGAATATTATATCTTATCATGAAACATAGATATGAGATGCAATATCTCGTTTTAAGAAGCATTTGAACCCTATTGCTACGATACCTAGAATTCTGCAGACGCTAATTCCTAGCAAGGAAGTGTCGCATTTACATTCATTTGAAGTGTAGACGAGGAATACATGACACTTCGCAAATCATATTACATCTTACCATGAAACATAGAAATGAGATACGATATCGCGTTTTAAGAAGCATTAGAAAGCTACTGCTACGATACGTAGACATCTGCAAACGCTATTTCCTAGCGAGGAAATATCGCAGTCACATTCATTTGAAGTGTAGACGAGGAATACATGAAACTTTGCAAATCATATTATATCGTACCATGAAACATAGAAATGAGATGCGATATCGCGTTTTAAGAAGCATTAGAAAGCTATTGCAACGATACGTAGACACCTGCAAACGCTATTTCCTAGCGAGGAAGTATCGCATTCACATTCATTTGAAGTGTAGACGAGGAATACATGACACTTCGCAAATCATGTTATATCTTACCATGAAACATAGAAATGAGATGCGATATTGCGTTTTGAGAAGCATTAGAACTCTATCGCTACGATACCTAGACATCTGCAGACGCTATTTCCTAGCAAGGAAGTGTCGCATTTACATTCATTTGAATCATAGATGAGGAACGCATAACACTTCGCAATGAATATTATATCTTATCATGAAACATAGATATGAGATGCAATATCTCGTTTTAAGAAGCATTTGAACTCTATTGCTACGATACCTAGAATTCTGCAGACGCTAATTCCTAGCAAGGAAGTGTCGCATTTACATTCATTTGAAGTGTAGACGAGGAATACGTGACACTTCGCAAATCATATTATATCTTACTATGAAACACAGAAATGAGATGCGATATCGCGTTTTAAGAAGCATTAGAACTCTATTGCTACGATACCTAGACATCTGCAGACGCTATTTCCTAGCAAGGAAGTCTCGCATTTACATTCGTTTGAAGTGTAGACGAGGCATACATGACACTTCGCAAATCATATTATATCTTACCATGAAACATAGAAATGAGATGCGATATCGCGTTTTAAGAAGCATTAGAACTCTATTGCTCCGATACGTAGAAATCTGCAAACGCTATTTCCTTGCAAGGAAGTGTCACATTTACATTCATTTGAAGTGTAGACGACGAATACATAACACTTCGCAAATCATATTACATCTTACCATGAAACGTAGAAATGAGATGCGATATCGCGTTTTAGGAAGCATTAGAACTCTATTGCTACGATACCTAGACATCTGCAGACGCTATATCCTAACAAGGAAGTGTCGCATTTACTTTCATTTGTATCGTAGACGAGGAATGTATAACACTTCGCAATGAATATTATATCTTATCATGAAACATAGATATGAGATGCAATATCTCTTTTTAAGAAGCATTTGAACTCTATGTCTTCGATACGTAGACATCAGCAAACGCTATTTCCTTGCAAGGAAGTGTCGCACTTACATTCATTTGAAGTGTAGAGGAGGAATACATAACACTTCGCAAATCATATTACATCTTACCATGAAACATAGAAATGAGATGCGATATCGCGTTTTAAGAAGCATTAGAAAGCTACTGCTACGATACGTAGACATCTGCAAACACTATTTCCTAGCGAGGAAATATCGCAGTCACATTCATTTGAAGTGTAGACGAGGAATACATGAAACTTCGCAAATCATATTATATCGTACCATGAAACATAGAAATGAGATGCGATATCGCGTTTTAAGAAGCATCAGAAAGCTATTGCAACGATACGTAGACATCTGCAAACGCTATTTCCTAGCGAGGAAGCATCGCATTCACATTCATTTGAAGTGTAGACGAGGAATACATAACACTTCGCGAATCATGTTATATCTTACCATGAAACATAGAAATGAGATGCGATATTGCGTTTTGAGAAGCATTAGAACTCTATCGCTACGATACCTAGACATCTGCAGACGCTATTTCCTAGCAAGGAAGTGTCGCATTTACATTCATTTGAAGTGTAGACGAGGAATACATAACACTTCGCAAATCATATTATATCTTACCATGAAACATAGAAATGAGATGCGATATCGCGTTTTAAGAAGCATTAGAAATCCATTGCTACGATACATTGACATCTGCAAACGCTATTTCTTTGCAAGGAAGTTTCGCATTTACATTCATTTGAAGTGTAGACGAGGAATACATAACACTTCGCAAATCATGTTATATCTTACCATGAAACATAGAAATGAGATGCGATATTGCGTTTTGAGAAGCATTAGAACTCTATCGCTACGATACCTAGACATCTGCAGACGCTATTTCCTAGCAAGGAAGTGTCGCATTTACATTCATTTGAAGTGTAGACGAGGAATACATAACACTTCGCAAATCATATTATATCTTACCATGAAACATAGATATGAGATGCAATATCTCGTTTTAAGAAGCATTTGAACTCTATTGCTACGATACCTAGAATTCTGCAGACGCTAGTTCCTAGCAAGGAAGTGTCGCATTTACATTCATTTGAAGTGTAGACGAGGAATACATGACACTTCGCAAATCATATTATATCTTACTATGAAACACAGAAATGAGATGCGATATCGCGTTTTAAGAAGCATCAGAAAGCTATTGCAACGATACGTAGATATCTGCAAACGCTATTTCCTAGCGAGGAAGTATCGCATTCACATTCATTTGAAGTGTAGACGAGGAATACATAACACTTCGCAAATCATGTTATATCTTACCATGAAACATAGAAATGAGATGCGATATTGCGTTTTGAGAAGCATTAGAACTCTATCGCTACGATACCTAGACATCTGCAGACGCTATTTCCTAGCAAGGAAGTGTCGCATTTACATTCATTTGAAGTGTAGACGAGGAATACATAACACTTCGCAAATCATATTATATCTTACCATGAAACATAGAAATGAGATGCGATATCGCGTTTTAAGAAGCATTAGAAATCTATTGCTACGATACATTGACATCTGCAAACGCTATTTCTTTGCAAGGAAGTTTCGCATTTACATTCATTTGAAGTGTAGACGAGGAATACATAACACTTCGCAAATCATGTTATATCTTACCATGAAACATAGAAATGAGATGCGATATTGCGTTTTGAGAAGCATTAGAACTCTATCGCTACGATACCTAGACATCTGCAGACGCTATTTCCTAGCAAGGAAGTGTCGCATTTACATTCATTTGAAGTGTAGACGAGGAATACATAACACTTCGCAAATCATATTATATCTTACCATGAAACATAGAAATGAGATGCGATATCGCGATTTAAGAAGCATTAGAAATCTATTGCTACGATACATTGACATCTGCAAACGCTATTTCTTTGCAAGGAAGTTTCGCATTTACATTCATTTGAAGTGTAGACGAGGAATACATAACACTTCGCAAATCATGTTATATCTTACCATGAAACATAGAAATGAGATGCGATATTGCGTTTTGAGAAGCATTAGAACTCTATCGCTACGATACCTAGACATCTGCAGACGCTATTTCCTAGCAAGGAAGTGTCGCATTTACATTCATTTGAAGTGTAGACGAGGAATACATAACACTTCGCAAATCATATTATATCTTACCATGAAACATAGATATGAGATGCAATATCTCGTTTTAAGAAGCATTTGAACTCTATTGCTACGATACCTAGAATTCTGCAGACGCTAGTTCCTAGCAAGGAAGTGTCGCATTTATATTCATTTGAAGTGTAGACGAGGAAGACATGACACTTCGCAAATCATATTATATCTTACTATGAAACACAGAAATGAGATGCGATATCGCGTTTTAAGAAGCATCAGAAAGCTATTGCAACGATACGTAGATATCTGCAAACGCTATTTCCTAGCGAGGAAGTATCGCATTCACATTCATTTGAAGTGTAGACGAGGAATACATAACACTTCGCAAATCATGTTATATCTTACCATGAAACATAGAAATGAGATGCGATATTGCGTTTTGAGAAGCATTAGAACTCTATCGCTACAATACCTAGACATCTGCAGACGCTATTTCCTAGCAAGGAAGTGTCGCATTTACATTCATTTGAAGTGTAGACGAGGAATACATAACACTTCGCAAATCATATTATATCTTACCATGAAACATAGATATGAGATGCAATATCTCGTTTTAAGAAGCATTTGAACTCTATTGCTACGATACCTAGAATTCTGCAGACGCTAGTTCCTAGCAAGGAAGTGTCGCATTTATATTCATTTGAAGTGTAGACGAGGAAGACATGACACTTCGCAAATCATATTATATCTTACTATGAAACACAGAAATGAGATGCGATATCGCGTTTTAAGAAGCATCAGAAAGCTATTGCAACGATACGTAGATATCTGCAAACGCTATTTCCTAGCGAGGAAGTATCGCATTCACATTCATTTGAAGTGTAGACGAGGAATACATAACACTTCGCAAATCATGTTATATCTTACCATGAAACATAGAAATGAGATGCGATATTGCGTTTTGAGAAGCATTAGAACTCTATCGCTACAATACCTAGACATCTGCAGACGCTATTTCCTAGCAAGGAAGTGTCGCATTTACATTCATTTGAAGTGTAGACGAGGAATACATAACACTTCGCAAATCATATTATATCTTACCATGAAACATAGAAATGAGATGCGATATCGCGTTTTAAGAAGCATTAGAAATCTATTGCTACGATACGTAGACATCTGCAAACGCTATTTCCTAGCGAGGAAGTATCGCATTCACATTCATTTGAAGTGTAGACGAGGAATACATAACACTTCGCAAATCATGTTATATCTTACCATGAAACATAGAAATGAGATGCGATATTGCGTTTTGAGAAGCATTAGAACTCTATCGCTACAATACCTAGACATCTGCAGACGCTATTTCCTAGCAAGGAAGTGTCGCATTTACATTCATTTGAAGTGTAGACGAGGAATACATAACACTTCGCAAATCATATTATATCTTACCATGAAACATAGAAATGAGATGCGATATCGCGTTTTAAGAAGCATTAGAAATCTATTGCTACGATACGTAGACATCTGCAAACGCTATTTCCTAGCGAGGAAGTATCGCATTCACATTCATTTGAAGTGTAGACGAGGAATACATAACACTTCGCAAATCATGTTATATCTTACCATGAAACATAGAAATGAGGTGCGATATTGCGTTTTGAGAAGCATTAGAACTCTATTGCTACGATACCTAGACATCTGCAGACGCTATTTCCTAGCAAGGAAGTGTCGCATTTACATTCATTTGAAGTGTAGACGAGGAATACATAACACTTCGCAAATCATGTTATATCTTACCACGAAACATAGAAATGAGATGCGATATCGCGTTTTAAGAAGTATTAGAAAACTATTGCTACGATACCTAGACATCTGCAGGCGCTATTTCCTAGCAAGGAAGTCTCGCATTTACATTCGTTTGAAGTGTAGACGAGGCATACATGACACTTCGCAAATCATATTATATCTTACCATGAAACATAGAAATGAGATGCGATATCGCGTTTTAAGAAGCATTAGAACTCTATTGCTCCGATACGTAGAAACCTGCAAACGCTATTTCCTTGCAAGGAAGTGTCACATTTACATTCATTTGAAGTGTAGACGACAAATACATAACACTTCGCAAATCATATTACATCTTACCATGAAACGTAGAAATGAGATGCGATATCGCGTTTTAGGAAGCATTAGAACTCTATTGCTACGAAACCTAGACATCTGCAGACGCTATTTCCTAACAAGGAAGTGTCGCATTTACTTTCATTTGAATCGTAGACGAGGAATGTATAACACTTCGCAATGAATATTATATCTTATCATGAAACACAGATATGAGATGCAATATCTCTTTTTAAGAAGCATTTGAACTCTATGTCTTCGATACGTAGACATCAGCAAACGCTATTTCCTTGCAAGGAAGTGTCGCACTTACATTCATTCGAAGTGTAGAGGAGGAAAACATAACATTTCGCAAATCATATTACATCTTACCATGAAACATAGAAATGAGATGCGATATCGCGTTTTAAGAAGCATTAGAAAGCTACTGCTACGATACGTAGACATCTGCAAACGTTATTTCCTAGCGAGGAAATATCGCAGTCACATTCATTTGAAGTGTAGACGAGGAATACATGAAACTTCGCAAATCATATTATATCGTACCATGAAACATAGAAATGAGATGCGATATCGCGTTTTAAGAAGCATCAGAAAGCTATTGCAACGATACGTAGACATCTGCAAACGCTATTTCCTAGCGAGGAAGTATCGCATTCACATTCATTTGAAGTGTAGACGAGGAATACATAACACTTCGCAAATCATGTTATATCTTACCATGAAACATAGAAATGAGATGCGATATTGCGTTTTGGGAGGCATTAGAACTCTATCGCTACGATACCTAGACATCTGCAGACGCTATTTCCTAGCAAGGAAGTGTCGCATTTACATTCATTTGAATCATAGATGAGGAACGCATAACACTTCGCAATGAATATTATATCTTATCATGAAACATAGATATGAGATGCAATATCTCGTTTTAAGAAGCATTTGAACTCTATTGCTACGATACCTAGAATTCTGCAGACGCTAATTCCTAGCAAGGAAGTGTCGCATTTACATTCATTTGAAGTGTAGACGAGGAATACATGACACTTCGCAAATCATATTATATCTTACTATGAAACACAGAAATGAGATGCGATATCGCGTTTTAAGAAGCATTAGTACTCTATTGCTACGATAGCTAGACATCTGCAGACGCTATTTCCTAGCAAGGAAGTGTCGCATTTACATTTATTTGAAGTGTAGACGAGGAATACATGACACTTCGCAAATCATATTATATCTTACCATGAAACATAGAAATGAGATGCGATATCGCGTTTTAAGGAGCATTAGAACACTATTGCTACGAGACCTAGACATCTGCAGACGCTATTTCCTAGCAAGGAAGTCTCGCATTTACATTCATTTGAAGTGTAGACGAGGAATACATGACACTTCGCAAATCATATTATATCTTACCATGAAACATAGAAATGAGATGCGATATCGCGTTTTAAGAAGCATTAGAACTCTATTGCTCCGATACGTAGACATCTGCAAACGCTATTTCCTTGCAAGGAAGTGTCACATTTACATGCATTTGAAGTGTAGACGACGAATACATAACACTTCGCAAATCATATTACATCTTACCATGAAACGTAGAAATGAGATGCGATATCGCGTTTTAGGAAGCATTAGAACTCTATTGCTGCGATACCTAGACATCTGCAGACGCTATTTCCTAACAAGGAAGTGTCGCATTTACTTTCATTTGAATCGTAGACGAGGAATGCATAACACTTCGCAATGAATATTATATCTTATCATGAAACATAGAAATGGGATGCGATATCGCGTTTTAAGAAGCATTAGAAATCTATTGCTAGGATACGTTGACATCTGCAAACGCTATTTCTTTGCGAAGGAAGTTTCGCATTTACATTCATTTGAAGTGTAGACGAGGAATACATAACACTTCGCAGATCATGTTATATCTTACCATGAAACATAGAAATGAGATACGATATCGCGTTTTAAGAAGCATTAGAACTCTATTGCTACGATACCTAGACATCTGCAGACGCTATTTCCTAGCAAGGAAGTGTCGCATTTACATTCATTTGATGTGTAGACGAGGAATACATAACACTTCGCAAATCATGTTATATCTTACCATGAAACATAGAAATGAGATGCGATATCGCGTTTTAAGAATCATAAGAACTCTTTTGCTACGATACCTAGACATCTGCAGACGCTATTTCCTAGCAAGGAAGTATCGCATTTACATTCATTTGAAGTGTAGACGAGGAATACATGACGCTTCGCAAATCATATTATATCTTACTATGAAACATAGAAATGAGGTGCGATATCGCGTTTTAAGAAGCATTAGAACTCTACTGCTCCGATACGTAGACATCTGCAAAACCTATTTCCTTGCAAGGAAGTGTCGCATTTACATTCATTTGAATCGTAGACGAGGAATGCATAACAATTCGCAATGAATATTATATCTTATCATGAAACATAGATATGAGATGCAATATCTCGTTTGAAGAAGCATTTGAAATCTATTGCTTCGATACGTAGACATCTGCAAACGCTATTTCCTTGCAAGGAAGTGTCGCATTTACATTCATTTGAAGTGTAGGCGAGGAATACATAACACTTCGCAAATCGTGTTATATCTTACCATGAAACATAGAACTGAGATGCGATATCGGGTTTTAAGAAGCATTAGAACTCTATTGCTACGATACCTAGACATCTGCAGACGCTATTTCCTAGCAAGGAAGTGTCGCATTTACATTCATTTGAAGTGTAGACGAGGAATACATGACACTTCGCAAATCATATTATATCTTACCATGAAACATAGAAATGTGATGCGACATCGCGTCTTAAGAAGCATTAGAACACTATTGCTACGATACCTAGACATCTGCAGACGCTATTTCCTAGCAAGGAAGTCTCGCATTTACATTCATTTGAAGTGTAGACGAGGAATACATGACACTTCGCAAATCATATTATATCTTACCATGAAACATAGAAATGAGATTCGATATCGCGTTTTAAGAAGCATTAGAACTCTGTTTCTTCGATACGTAGACATCAGCAAACGCTATTTCCTTGCAAGGAAGTGTCGCATTTACATTCATTTGAAGTGTAGACGAGGAATACATAACACTTCGCAAATCATATTATATCTTACCATGAAACATAGAAATGAGATGCGATATCGCGTCTTAAGAAGCATTAGAACACTATTTCTACGATACCTAGACATCTGAAGACGCTATTTCCTAGCAAGGAAGTGTCGCATTTACATTCATTTGAATCATAGATGAGGAACGCATAACACTTCGCAATGAATATTATATCTTATCATGAAACATAGATATGAGATGCAATATCTCGTTTCAAGAAGCATTTGAACTCTATTGCTACGATACCTAGAATTCTGCAGACGCTATTTCCTAGCAAGGAAGTGTCGCATTTACATTCATTTGAAGTGTAAACGAGGAATACATGACACTTCGCAAATCATATTATATCTTACTATGAAACACAGGAATGAAATGCGATATCGCGTTTTAAGAAGCATTAGAACTCTATTGCTACGATACCTAGACATCTGCAGTCGCTATATCCTAGCAAGGAAGTGTCGCATTTACATTCATTTGAAGTGTTGACGAGGAATACATGACACTTCGCAAATCATATTATATCTTACCATGAAACATAGAAATGAGATGCGATATCGCGTTTTAAGAATCATAGGAACTCTATTGTTACGATACGTAGACATCTGCGAACGCTATTTCCTTGCAAGGAAGTGTCGCATTTACGTTCATTTGAATCGCAGACGAGGAATGCATAACACTTCGCAATGAATATTATATCTTACCATGAAACATAGAAATGAGATGCGATATCGCGTTTTAAGAAGCATAAGAACTCTACTGCTACGATAGGCAGACATCTGCAAACGCTATTTCCTTGCAAGGAAGTGTTGCATTTACATTCATTTGAAGTGTAGACGAGGAATACATCACACTTCGCAAATCATATTATATCTTACCATGAAACATAGAAATGAGATGCGATATTGCGTTTTGAGAAGCATTAGAACTCTATCGCTACGATACCTAGACATCTGCAGACGCTATTTCCTTTCAAGGGAGTGTCGCATTTACATTCATTTGAAGTGTAGACGAGGAGCACATAACACTACGCAAATCATATTATATCTTACCATGAAACATAGAAATGAGATGCGATATCGCGTTTTAAGAATCATAAGAACTCTATTGCTACGATACGTAGACATCTGCATACGCACTTTCCTTGCAAGGAAGTGTCGCATTAACGTTCATATGAAGTGTAGACGAGGAATACATAAAACTTCGCAAATCATATTATATCTTACCATGAAGCATAGAAATGAGATGCGATATCGCGTTTTAAGAATCATAAGAACTCTATTGCTACGATACGTAGACATTTGCAGACGCTATTTCCTTGCAAGGAAGTGTCGCATTTACATTCATTTGAAGTGTAGACGAGGAATACATAACACTTCGCAAATCATATTATATCTTACCATGAAACATAGAAATGAGATGCGATATCGCGTCTTAAGAAGCATTAGAACACTATTTCTACGATACCTAGACATCTGCAGACGCTATTTCCTAGCAAGGAAGTCTCGCATTTACATTCATTTGAAGTGTAGACGAGGAATACATGACACTTCGCAAATCATATTATATCTTACCATGAAACATAGAAATGAGATGCGATATCGCGTTTTATGAAGCATTAGAACTCTATTGCTCCGATACGTAGACATCTGCAAACGCTATTCCCTTGCAAGGAAGTGTCACATTTACATTCATTTGATGTGTAGACGACGAATACATAACACTTCGCAAATTATATTACATCTTACCATGAAACGTAGAAATGAGATGCGATATCGCGTTTTAGGAAGCATTAGAACTCTATCGCTACGATACCTAGACATCTGCAGACGCTATTTCCTAGCAAGGAAGTGTTGCATTTACATTCATTTGAAATGTAGACGAGGAATACATCACACTTCGCAAATCATATTATATCTTACCATGAAACATAGAAATGAGATGCGATATTGCGTTTTGAGAAGCATTAGAACTCTATCGCTACGATACCTAGACATCTGCAGACGCTATTTCCTTTCAAGGGAGTGTCGCATTTACATTCATTTGAAGTGTAGACGAGGAGCACATAACACTACGCAAATCATATTATATCTTACCATGAAACATAGAAATGAGATGCGATATCGCGTTTTAAGAATCATAAGAACTCTATTGCTACGATACGTAGACATCTGCAAACGCTATTTCCTTGCAAGGAAGTGTCACATTTACATTCATTTGAAGTGTAGACGACGAATACATAACACTTCGCAAATTATATTACATCTTACCATGAAACGTAGAAATGAGATGCGATATCGCGTTTTAGGAAGCATTAGAACTCTATCGCTACGATACCTAGACATCTGCAGACGCTATTTCCTAGCAAGGAAGTGTCGCATTTACATTCATTTGAATCATAGATGAGGAACGCATAACACTTCGCAATGAATATTATATCTTATCATGAAACATAGATATGAGATGCAATATCTCGTTTCAAGAAGCATTTGAACTCTATTGCTACGATACCTAGAATTCTGCAGACGCTATTTCCTAGCAAGGAAGTGTCGCATTTACATTCATTTGAAGTGTAAACGAGGAATACATGACACTTCGCGAATCATATTATATCTTACTATGAAACACAGGAATGAGATGCGATATCGCGTTTTAAGAAGCATTTGAACTCTATTGCTACGACACCTAGAATTCTGCAGACGCTATTTCCTAGCAAGGAAGTGTCGCATTTACATTCATTTGAAGTGTAGACGAGGAATACATGACACTTCGCAAATCATATTATATCTTACCATGAAACATAGAAATGAGATGCGATATCGCGTTTTAAGAAGCATTAGAACTCTATTGCTACGATACCTAGACATCTGCAGACGCAATTTCCTACCAAGGAAGTGTCGCATTTACATTCATTTGAAGTGTAGACGAGGAATACATAAGACATCGCAAATCATATTACATCTTACCATGAAACGTAGAAATGAGATGCGATATCGCGTTTTAGGAAGCATTAGAACTCTATTGTTACGATACCTAGACATCTGCAGACGCTATTTCCTAACAAGGAAGTGTCGCATTTACTTTCATTTGAATCGCAGACGATGAAAGCATAACACTTCGCAATGAATATTATATCTTATCATGAAACATAGAAATGAGATGCGATATCGCGTTTTAAGAAGCATTAGAAATCTATTGCTACGATACGTTGACATCTGCAAACGCTATTTCTTTGCAAAGGAAGTTTCGCATTTACATTCATTTGAAGTGTAGACGAGGAATACATAACACTTCGCAGATCATGTTATATCTTACCATGAAACATAGAAATGAGATACGATATCGCGTTTTAAGAAGCATTAGAACTCTATTGCTACGATACCTAGACATCTGCAGACGCTATTTCCTAGCAAGGAAGTGTCGCATTTACATTCATTTGAAGTGTAGACGAGGAATACATAACACTTCGCAAATCATGTTATATCTTACCATGAAACATAGAAATGAGATGCGATATCGCGTTTTAAGAAGCATTAGAACTCTTTTGCTACGATACCTAGACATCTGCAGACGCTATTTCCTACCAAGGAAGTGTCGCATTTACATTCATTTGAAGTGTAGACGAGGAATACATAAGACTTCGCAAATCATATTATATCTTACCACGAAACATAGAAATGAGATGCGATATCGCGTTTTAAGAAGCATTAGAACACTATTGCTACGATACCTAGACATCTGCAGACGCTATTTCCTAGCAAGGAAGTGTCGCATTTACATTCATTTGAAGTGTAGACGAGGAATACATGCCACTTCGCAAATCATATTATATCTTACCATGAAACATAGAATTGAGATGCGATATCGCGTTTTAAGAAGCATTAGAACTCTGTTTCTTCGATACGTAGACATCAGCAAACGCTATTTCCTTGCAAGGAAGTGTCGCACTTACATTCATTTGAAGTGTAGAGGAGGAATACATAACACTTCGCAAATCATATTACATCTTACCATGAAACATAGAAATGTGATGCGATATCGCGTTTTAAGATGCATTAGAATTCTATTGCTACAATAGGTAGACACCTGCAAACGCTATTTCCTAGCGAGGAAATATCGCAGTCACATTCATTTGAAGTGTAGACGAGGAATACATGACACTTCGCAAATCATATTATATCGTACCATGAAACATAGAAATGAGATGCGATATCGCGTTTTAAGAAGCATTAGAAAGCTATTGCAACGATACTTAGACATCTGCAGACGCTATTTCCTAGCAAGGAAGTGTCGCATTTACATTCATTTGAATCATAGATGAGGAACGCATAACACTTCGCAATGAATATTATATCTTATCATGAAACATAGATATGAGATGCAATATCTCGTTTTAAGAAGCATTTGAACTCTATTGCTACGATACCTAGAATTCTGCAGACGCTAATTCCTAACAACGAAGTGTCGCATTTACATTCATTTGCAGTGTAGACGAGGAATACATGACACTTCGCAAATCATATTATATCTTACTATGAAACATAGAAATGAGATGCGATATCGCGTTTTAAGAAGCATCAGAAAGCTATTGCAACGATAGGTAGACATCTGCAAAACGCTATTCCTAGCGAGGAAGTATCGCATTCACAATCATTTGAAGTGTAGACGAGGAATACATAACACTTCGCAAATCATGTTATATCTTACCATGAAACATAGAAATGAGATGCGATATTGCGTTTTGAGAAGCATTAGAACTCTATCGCTACGATACCTAGACATAAGCAGACGCTATTTCCTAGCATGGAAAGTGACGCATTTACATTCATTTGAAGTGTAGACGAGGAATACATAACACTTCGCAAATCATATTAAATCTTGCCATGAAACATAGAAATGAGATGCGATATCGCGTTTTAAGAAGCATTAGAAATCTATTGCTACGATACATTGACATCTGCAAACGCTATTTCTTTGCAAGGAAGTTTCGCATTTACATCATTTGAATCGTAGACGAGGAATGTATAACACTTCGCAATGAATATTATATCTTATCATGAAACATAGATATGAGATGCAATATCTCGTTTTAAGAAGCATTTTGAACTCTATGTCTTCGATACGTAGACATCAGCAAACGCTATTTCCTTGCAAGGAAGTGTCGCACTTACATTCATTTGAAGTGTAGAGGAGGAATACATAACACTTCGCAGATCATATTACATCTTACCATGAAACATAGAAATGAGATACGATATCGCATTTTAAGAAGCATTAGAAAGCTACTGCTACGATTACGTAGACATCTGCAAACGCTATTTCCCTAGCGAGGAAATATCGCAGTCACATTCATTTGAAGTGTAGACGAGGAATACATGAAACTTCGCAAATCATATTATATCGTACCATGAAACATAGAAATGAGATGCGATATCGCGTTTAAGAAGCATTAGAAAGCTATTGCAACGATACGTAGACATCTGCAAACGCTATTCCTAGCGAGGAAGTATCGCATTCACATTCATTTGGAAGTGTAGGACGAGGAATACATGACACTTCGCAGATCATGTTATATCTTACCATGAAACATAGAAATGAGATGCGATATTGCGTTTTGAGAAGCATTAGAAAGCTATTGCAACGATACCTAGACATCTGCAGACGCTATTTCCTAGCAAGGAAGTGTCGCATTTTACATTCATTTGAATCATAGATGAGGAACGCATAACACTTCGCATGAATATATATCTTATCATGAAACATAGATATGAGATGCAATATCTCGTTTTAAAGAAGCATTTGAACCCTATTGCTACGATACCTAGAATTCTGCAGACGCTAATTCCTAGCAAGGAAGTGTCGCATTTACATTCATTTGAAGTGTAGACCGAGGAATACATGACACTTCGCAAATCATATTACATCTTACCATGAAACATAGAAATGAGATACGATATCGCGTTTTAAGAAGCATTAGAAAGCTACTGCTAGATTACGTAGACATCTGAAAACGCTATTTCCTAGCGAGGAATATCGCAGTCACATTCATTTGAAGTGTAGACGAGGAATACATGAAACTTTGCAAATCATATTATATCGTACCATGAAACATAGAAATGAGATGCGATATCGCGTTTAAGAAGCATTAGAATGCTATTGCAACGATACGTAGACACCTGCAAACGCTATTTCCTAGCGAGGAAGTATCGCATTCACATTCATTGAAGTGTAGACGAGGAATACATGACACTTCGCAAATCATGTTATATCTTACCATGAAACATAGAAATGAGATGCGATATTGCGTTTGAGAAGCATTAGAACTCTATCGCTACGATACCTAGACATCTGCAGACGCTATTTCCTAGCAAGGAAGTGTCGCATTTACATTCATTTGAAGTGTAGACGAGGAATACATAACACTTCGCAAATCATGTTATATCTTACCATGAAACATAGAATGAGATGCGATATTGCGTTTTGAGAAGCATTAGAACTCTATCGCTACGATACCTAGACATCTGCAGACGCTATTTCCTAGCAAGGAAGTGTCGCATTTACATTCATTTGAAGTGTAGACGAGGAATACATAACACTTCGCAAATCATATTATATCTTACCATGAACATAGATATGAGATGCAATATCTCGTTTTAAGAAGCATTTGAACTCTATTGCTACGATACCTAGAATTCTGCAGACGCTAGTTCCTAGCAAGGAAGTGTCGCATTTATATTCATTTGAAGTGTAGACGAGGAAGACATGACACTCGCAAATCATATTATATCTTACTATGAAACACAGAAATGAGATGCCATATCGCGTTTTAAGAAGCATCAGAAAGCTATTGCAACGATACGTAGATATCTGCAAACGCTATTTCCTAGCGAGGAGTATCGCATTCACATTCATTTGAAGTGTAGACGAGGAATACATAACACTTCGCAAATCATGTTATATCTTACCATGAAACATAGAAATGAGATGCGATATTGCGTTTTGAGAAGCATTAGAACTCTATCGCTACGATACCCTAGACATCTGCAGACGCTATTTCCTAGCAAGGAAGTGTCGCATTTACATTCATTTGAAGTGTAGACGAGGAATACATAACACTTCGCAAATCATATTATATCTTACCATGAAACATAGAAATGAGATGCGATATCGCGTTTTAAGAAGCATTAGAAATCTATTGCTACGATACATTGACATCTGCAAACGCTATTTCTTTGCAAGGAAGTTTCGCATTTACATTCATTTGAAGTGTAGACGAGGAATACATAACACTTCGCAAATCATGTTTATTTCTTACCATGAACATAGAAATGAGATGCGATATTGCGTTTTGAGAAGCATTAGAACTCTATCGCTACGATACCTAGACATCTGCAGACGCTATTTCCTAGCAAGGAAGTGTCGCATTTACATTCATTTGAAGTGTAGACGAGGAATACATAACACTTCGCAAATCAGATTTATCTTACCATGAAACATAGATATGAGATGCAATATCTCGTTTTAAGAAGCATTTGAACTCTATTGCTACGATACCTAGAATTCTGCAGACGCTAATTCCTAGCAAGGAAGTGTCGCATTTACATTCATTTGAAGTGTAGACGAGGAATACATGACACTTCGCAAATCATATTATATCTTACTATGAAACACAGAAATGAGATGCGATATCGCGTTTAAGAAGCATCAGAAAGCTATTGCAACGATACGTAGACATCTGCAAACGCTATTTCCTAGCGAGGAAGTATCGCATTCACATTCAATTGAAGTGTAAACGAGGAATACATAACACTTCGCAAATCATGTTATATCTTACCAGAAACATAGGAAATGAGGTGCGATATTGCGTTTTGAGAAGCATTAGAACTCTATTGCTACGATACCTAGACATCTGCAGACGCTATTTCCTAGCAAGGAAGTGTCGCATTTACATTCATTTGAAGTGTAGACGAGGAATACATAACACTTCGCAAATCATGTTATATCTTACCACGAACATAGAAATGAGATGCGATATCGCGTTTTAAGAAGTATTAGAAAACTATTGCTACGATACCTAGACATCTGCAGGCGCTATTTCCTAGCAAGGAAGTCTCGCATTTACATTCGTTTGAAGTGTAGACGAGGCATACATGACACTTCGCAAATCATATATATCTTACCATGAAACATAGAATGAGATGCGATATCGCGTTTTAAGAAGCATTAGAACTCTATTGCTCCGATACGTAGAAATCTGCAAACGCTATTTCCTTGCAAGGAAGTGTCACATTTACATTCATTTGAAGTGTAGACGACAAATACATAACACTTCGCAAATCATATTACATCTTACCATGAAACGTAGAAATGAGATGCGATATCGCGTTTTAGGAAGCATTAGAACTCTATTGCTACGAAACCTAGACATCTGCAGACGCTATTTCCTAACAAGGAAGTGTCGCATTTACTTCATTTGAATCGTAGACGAGGAATGTATAACACTTCGCAATGAATATTATATCTTATCATGAAACACAGATATGAGATGCAATATCTCTTTTTAAGAAGCATTTGAACTCTATGTCTTCGATACGTAGACATCAGCAAACGCTATTTCCTTGCAAGGAAGTGTCGCACTTACATTCATTTGAAGTGTAGAGGAGGAAAACATAACATTTCGCAAATCATATTACATCTTACCATGAAACATAGAATGAGATGCGATATCGCGTTTTAAGAAGCATTAGAAAGCAACTGCTACGATACGTAGACATCTGCAAACGCTATTTCCTAGCGAGGAATATCGCAGTCCACATTCATTTGAAAGTGTAGACGAGGAATACATGAAACTTCGCAATCATATTATATCGTACCATGAAACATAGAAAATGAGATGCGATATCGCGTTTTAAGAAGCATCAGAAAGCTATTGCAACGATACGTAGACATCTGCAAACGCTATTTCCTAGCGAGGAAGTATCGCATTCACATTCATTTGAAGTGTAGACGAGGAATACATAACACTTCGCAAATCATGTTATATCCTTACCATGAAACATAGAAATGAGATGCGATAATTGCGTTTGGGAAGCATTAGAACTCTATCGCTACGATACCTAGACATCTGCAGACGCTATTTCCTAGCAAGGAAGTGTCGCATTTACATTCATTTGAATCATAGATGAGGAACGCATAACACTTCGCAATGAATATTATATCTTATCATGAAACATAGATATGAGATGCAATATCTCGTTTTAAGAAGCATTTGAACTCTATTGCTACGATACCTAGAATTCTGCAGACGCTAATTCCTAGCAAGGAAGTGTCGCATTTACATTCATTTGAAGTGTAGACGAGGAATACATGACACTTCGCAAATCACATTATATCTTACTATGAAACACAGAAATGAGATGCGATATCGCGTTTTAAGAAGCATTAGTACTCTATTGCTACGATAGCTAGACATCTGCAGACGCTATTTCCTAGCAAGGAAGTGTCGCATTTACATTCATTTGAAGTGTAGGCGAGGAATACATGACACTTCGCAAATCATATTATATCTTACCATGAAACATAGAAATGAGATGCGATATCGCGTTTTAAGAAGCATTAGAATTCTATTGCTACGATACGTAGACATCTGCAAACGCTATTTCCTAGCGAGGAAGTATCGCATTCACATTCAATTGAAGTGTAGACGAGGAATACATAACACTTCGCAAATCATGTTTATATCTTACCATGAAACATAGAAATGAGGTGCGATAATTGCGTTTTGAGAAGCATTAGAACTCTATTGCTACGATACCTAGACATCTGCAGACGCTATTTCCTAGCAAGGAAGTGTCGCATTTACATTCATTTGAAGTGTAGACGAGGAATACATAACACTTCGCAAATCATGTTATATCTTACCACGAAACATAGAAATGAGATGCGATATCGCGTTTTAAGAAGTATTAGAAAACTATTGCTACGATACCTAGACATCTGCAGGCGCTATTTCCTAGCAAGGAAGTCTCGCATTTACATTCGTTTGAAGTGTAGACGAGGCATACATGACAATTCGCAAATCATATTATATCTTACCATGAAACATAGAAATGAGATGCGATATCGCGTTTTAAGAAGCATTAGAACTCTATGTGCTCCGATACGTAGAAATCTGCAAACGCTATTTCCTTGCAAGGAAGTGTCACATTTACATTCATTTGAAGTGTAGACGACAAATACATAACACTTCGCAAATCATATTACATCTTACCATGAAACGTAGAAATGAGATGCGATATCGCGTTTTAGGAAGCATTAGAACTCTATTGCTACGAAACCTAGACATCTGCAGACGCTATTTCCTAACAAGGAAGTGGTCGCATCTACTTCATTTGAATCGTAGACGAGGAATGTATAACACTTCGCAATGAATATTATATCTTATCATGAAACACAGATATGAGATGCAATATCTCTTTTTAAGAAGCATTTGAACTCTATGTCTTCGATACGTAGACATCAGCAACGCTATTTCCTTGCAAGGAAGTGTCGCACTTACATTCATTTGAAGTGTAGAGGAGGAAAACATAACATTTCGCAAATCATATTACATCTTACCATGAAACATAGAAATGAGATGCGATATCGCGTTTTAAGAAGCATTAGAAAGCTACTGCTACGATACGTAGACATCTGCAAACGCTATTCCTAGCGAGGAATATCGCAGTCACATTCATTTGAAGTGTAGACGAGGAATACATGAAACTTCGCAAATCATATTATATCGTACCATGAAACATAGAAATGAGATGCGATATCGCGTTTTAAGAAGCATCAGAAAGCTATTGCAACGATACGTAGACATCTGCAAACGCTATTTCTAGCGAGGAAGTATCGCATTCACATTCATTGAAGTGTAGACGAGGAATACATAACACTTCGCAAATCATGTTATATCTTACCATGAAACATAGAAATGAGA
This sequence comes from Xylocopa sonorina, assembly GCF_050948175.1. Classification (NCBI taxonomy): domain Eukaryota; kingdom Metazoa; phylum Arthropoda; class Insecta; order Hymenoptera; family Apidae; genus Xylocopa; species Xylocopa sonorina. The sequence goes on from NW_027490350.1 coordinate 505,394, forward strand.
TGCGATATTGCGTTTTGGGAAGCATTAGAACTCTATCGCTACGATACCTAGACATCTGCAGACGCTATTTCCTAGCAAGGAAGTGTCGCATTTACATTCATTTGAATCATAGATGAGGAACGCATAACACTTCGCAATGAATATTATATCTTATCATGAAACATAGATATGAGATGCAATATCTCGTTTTAAGAAGCATTTGAACTCTATTGCTACGATACCTAGAATTCTGCAGACGCTAATTCCTAGCAAGGAAGTGTCGCATTTACATTCATTTGAAGTGTAGACGAGGAATACATGACACTTCGCAAATCACATTATATCTTACTATGAAACACAGAAATGAGATGCGATATCGCGTTTTAAGAAGCATTAGTACTCTATTGCTACGATAGCTAGACATCTGCCGACGCTATTTCCTAGCAAGGAAGTGTCGCATTTACATTCATTTGAAGTGTAGGCGAGGGATACATGACACTTCGCAAATCATATTATATCTTACCATGAAACATAGAAATGAGATGCGATATCGCGTTTTAAGAAGCATTAGAATTCTATTGCTACGATAGGTAGACACCTGCAAACGCTTTTTCCTTGCAAGGAAGTGTCGCATTTACGTTCATTTGAAGTGTAGACGAGGAATACATAACACTTCGCAAATCATATTATATCTTACCATGAAACATAGAAATGAGATGCGATATCGCGTTTTAAGA